>NW_023425584.1:70448734-70722709 GCF_014108245.1 Pipistrellus kuhlii
CCAGCTCGCTGATGACCCTGTTGAGCTGGTAGTTGTCAGTGTCAATGCTCATGCTATCCAGAATCTCCTTTTTTAAATTTAATTTATTGTTATTATTTTAAAAAATATTTTTATTGATTTCAGAGAGGAAGGGAGATGGAGAGAGAGATAGAAACGTCAGTGATGAAAAAGAGCCCTTGATAGGCTGCCTCCTGCACACCCCACATTGGGAATGGAGCCTGCAACCTGGGTATGTGCCCTTGGCTGGAATCGAACCTGAGACCCTTCAGTCTGCAGGCTGATGCTCTATCTGTTGAGCCAAACCAGCTAGGGCATATCCAAGATCTTCTTGATGTATTTGGTGCTGGGGGAGGCATTGCCCCTGAGGGTGACCTGGAGGTAGAAAACAGCTTAGCCCATCTTGGTGGCAGCAGCCAGGGTATTGTCTTAAGTGGTTTTGTGTGTGATCATTTCTTAAGTAATAGCTCACAAATACAGTTCCTTTCTGATTAATAGTTAATACATCTACTCTTTTTTAATTATTATTTATTTTTAAATTCTTTATTGCTCAAAGTATTATGTACAATATTACATCTGTCTCCTTTTTCCCCCATTGACCTCTCCCCAGACATCATCCCCAGCACATGCCCTACCCTCCTAGTGTCTGTGTCCATTGGTTATGCTTATATTCGATTGATCTCTTACCCCCACCTCCACCCTCCCCTGCCTTCCCTCTGTTCCATGCTTCTCTAAAACAGCTACTCTTAAAGACACAGAAGTGCATGTCCATATTACACACAGGAAGTTGATGTTTAGAGTTTATGTTTCTTTAAAAAATTTTTAAATATATTTTATTAATTTTTTACAGAGAGGAAGGGAGAGGGGCAGAGAGCCAGAAACACTGATGAGAGAGAAGCATCGATCAGCTGCCTCCTGTACACCCCCTACTGGGGATGTGCCCACAACCAAAGTACATGCCCTTGACCGGAATCTAACCTGGGACCTTATAGTCCTCAGGCCTACGCTCTATCCACTGAACCAAGCCGGTTTTGGCTAGAGTTTGTTTCTTGTTAGGTGTTCTGACCTTGAACTCTGTCTGGGCTGTCCTCTCTCTCCAGGGGCATCCAAGAGAAGGCTTTGAACTTGCCTAAGGCTGAGTTATTGGGCCCTGCCTATTAATCTCTAGTTTTCCTGCATTCTGCCTAGAGGCCATCGCCTGTGCAATATTTGTTTTTTATGTGTGTGTGGGTTTTTTTAATTTGACATTTTTCATAAAGTTGAATGTATACAATCAATTAAAAAAATCAATTTTCGCCGGGACCGGTTTGGCTCAGTGAAAGGGTCCCAGGTTCAAATCTGGTCAGGGGCACATGCCTGGGTTGTGGGCTCGGACCCCAGTTGGGGGGCTTGCAGGAAGCAGCGGATCAGTGATTCCCATCATTGATGTTTCTATCTCCCTCTTCCTTCCTCTCTGAAATCAATAAAAATATTAAAAAATGTTTTTATGATATTCTGGCAGAAAAAGAGGTTCTCTAGTTGTCGAGTAAGAAAATTTTAAAATAGTCAGTAAATAAACCTTAATGAATTATCTATATGTGAAATATTTTAATTATGTATTTATTTAATATTTAATATATACACAGATTGTCTGAAATAAAAATTTTTATAAAAAAAATATATTTTTTCTTTCAGAGAGGAAGGGAGGAAAGATAGAAACATCAATGATAAGGAGAGTCATTGATAGGCTGCCTCCTGCAGGCCCCACACTGGGGATGGAGCCTGCAACCCAGGCGTGTCCTGACCAGGAATCAAACTGTGACCTCCTGGCTCATAGATGGATGCTCAACCACTGAACCACGCCAGCCAGGCTTTAAAAATTTTTAAAGCAGGTGGTAGGCTGCCTTTAGCCAACCCTGATCCATGACTGCGGCATTTGGTTTTCTGGGGACCAGTCTTGTGTTTTGCTGTGAAATAACATTATTGCTGTTTTCTGGGCTTCCTCTCTTTGGAAGGTATTGTTTTCCTGTCTTTGTCCCTCAGTTAATCTAAAACTGTTTGACGTTTTACTAGTGGTTAAATAGGTATGATATTAAACTTAATTTGGCCAATTGTCATCGTCTATGAAACAGTACCTACTGATTACTAATTCTGATGATAAAAGGTGGCCACATTCAGTTAGTGTCATCTGCAGGTGTGAGCCTCAGCCTAGCAAATGCAGGAGGATCAACTCAACATTCAGAAGAGTCTCGCCAGTTACAAAATCCGTGGCGAGATCAAGAGACCTCCTACCTGCTCCAGACATAACCACCGGAAAGTACAGCGGGGAGAAAGCTGTCACACTTGCATAGCTGCAGCTCAGAATAACCAAGACGCAACTTTAAAAGGAACACGCAGCCCTGGCCAGGGAGCTCGGTGGTCAGAGCGTTGTCCCCAGATGGCAAGGCTGTGGGTTCAATCCGCCCGTCTGGGCACATATAAGAATCAACCAGGGAATTTATCAAGTAGAACAACAAATCGATGCCTCTCTTTCTCTCCCTTTCTCTCTCGGAAGTCAATCAATAAAAAATAAAAAGACACAGGCGGATGTGAAACGTCAAGAACAGCCTCGTATTTAGAGACAGGAAGTGGGTTCTGCATGCCAGGGGCTGGGGGAGGGTGTGAGTGACTATTGAGAAGGACAAGGTTTCTTTGGGGTGCTGAGAATGTTCTAGAATTTGATGGCGATTGTTGCACAATTTGGGGAATGTACTAAAAATTACTCAGTTGTTCACTTTAAAATAGTGAATTTTATGGCATGGGACTTACAGCGCAATTTAATAAATGATATGAGTACCCTAGTCGGCGTGGCTCAGTGGATAGAGCTTCAGCCTGTGGACTGAAGGGTCCCAGGTTCGATTCTGGCCAAGGGCACATGTCTGGGTTGCAGCTTGATCCTCAGTGGGGGGGGGGGGGGGGGGGCTGGGGGCGGGGGCGGGGGGGCGTGGGTGCAGGAGGCAGCGGATCAATGATTCTCTCTCATTGCTGATGTTTCTATTATCTCTCTCTCCCTCTCCTTATCTCTCTGAAATCAATAAAAAAAATTTTTTTTTTAAGAAAGGAAATGCTTTGCACACAGAACACCCTGGTTCCTATTAACTTGGTTCTCCTGGAAAAAGAGAATTAGAGGTGAGCCCTAGGGTCACGGGTTCAATTTCTGGTCCAGGACACATACCTTGGTTGTAGGCTCAATCCCCACACCCTGTTGAGGCAGTCAATCAGTGTGTCTCTTTCACATGGATGTGTCTCTCCCTCTTCAAAAATCAGTGAAAAATGTCCTCACTCCTTGAGTGAGGATTAAAAAAAAATTTAGAAGTGAGCTTCTGAAAGACTCCCTGAGAGTCACTCGTCCCAACAGGACAGTTCATCCCAAAACTTGTCCTACCAGGAGAGGCAATGGGGGCAGGTAGGTGCCTGGGAATCTAGTCATACAGGCGGTGGTGGAAGGAACCACAGTGTTCAGCGTGGACGAGACACCTGGCCCTGTACCCTGCTGGCCAATACCCGAGGGCCTATCATTTCGGAGTGGCTGTGGATGGACAGAGAATGGGACAAAGAAGGGCAGAACGAGGCAGAGGGCAGCCTCTGATGTATCTAAGAGCTGTTCTTCCAGAAACTCAAGACCCCAGTGGGGCCCCCTAGATCCGGAGCCCCCGTCACGGAAAGTTTCCGCCCCAGGGCGGGCGCTGTCCTACACCCTGCTGCTCAGCAGGGCGGCTCTAGCTGCAGGTGCCTGCTTAAATTCTAATGAAAGGTTCTTCCTCAGCCCTTCCCTCCACAGTAGCCCCTGCAGGTGGAGTCTTTTTTTTTCTTTCTTTTTCTAAATATATTTTTATTGACTTCAGAGAAGAAGGGAGAAGGAGAGTTAGGAATATCAATAATAAGAGAGAATCATTGATCAGCTGCTTCCTGTGCTCTCCCTACTTGGGATCGAGCTTACAAATCTGGGCATGTGCCCTGACCAGGAATTGAACTGTGACCTCCTAGCTCCTAAGTTGAAGCTCAACCACTGAGCACACTGGCCGGGCTGCAAAGCATTTCTTCCTAGAGGGCTTTCCTGTGACTGCTGTAACCAATGACCACCAACTCAATGACTTAATAATGTGTTTATTCACTTAAAGTTCTGGGTTCAGGGGTTAGTTCCATGGGGCCAAACCCAGGTGTGGGCAGGGCTGGCCTTTCCTTAGGCTCCAGGGAGAATTGCTTCAGGCCGTTTCCAGCTTCTAGAGGCCCACCCCCCTGGCTTGTGGCCCCTCCTCCCTCATCACAGGCAGCAGCTCCGTCTCTTCCATCTCTGACTCTGACCCTCCTGCCTCCTCTGAGGACCCTGTGAAGACATTGTCCCGCCCTCCCCTGGGAACCCGGGTCGTCCCCCTCTCAGATCATTCTCTCTGGGATCCCCTTTCCACGTGGGCGACGTGTCCACATGTCCCTGAACTGGGACGGGGGCTGTTGAAATAACAGTAACAGCTCCCAAGCCCTTTCCCTGGTCCTGGAAATTACTGAGGGTAAAGCAAAGGGCAAGGAGACAATGGCTTCTTTAGAAGGTATTTCCAAGCAACATGGAATCCCTTCACTCTGAAGAGAAGCACCTCCCTCCCACGGTGTCAGCACGCCCTCTGGCGGCCAGGAGCCATACTGTGCCCGCAGGTTCTTTTTTTTTAAATTTTTTTTAATATATTTTGATTTTGTACAGAGAGGAAGGGAGAGAGATAGAGTTAGAAACATCGATGACTCTTGAGCGAGAGTCATCGATCAGCTGCCTCTTGCACACCCCCTACTGGGGATATGCCCGCATCCAAGGTACATGCCCTTGAGCAGAATCGAACCCGGGACCCTTCAGTCCCCAAGCCGATGCTCTATCCATTGAGCCAAACCAGTTTCGGCCCGCAGGTTCTTTGTTGCCAATCCACCCCGTGGCTTTGCGAGGCCCGGGTCCATTAGGCGCCTCTTCCCCACCTGCGCCCTTTCCAGGAGCACCGCCTGCAAGGCTGCTTGCAAAAACCAAATCCCACTGGCCCTAAAATGATGACATTTCACACTTGCAAAGGCCCCTGAGAGTAAGATATCTGCTCCCCTTTTTCACTTATGAAAGAAAAGTTGTGTCACTTTGTCCTGTGTCCAAGGTTGCAGCTAATAATGGCTGGAATGGGCCCCAGCTGGTTTGGCTCAGTGGGTAGAGCGTCGGCCTGCAGACCAAAGGGTCCAGGTTCCATTCCAGTCAGGAGCACATGCCCGGGTTGTGGGCTTGATCCCCAGAAGGTGTGCAGGAGGCAGCCGATCAGTGATTCTCATCATTGATGTCTCTCTCTGAAATCAATAAAAATATTAAAAAAAATAATGGCTGGAACAGGAACATCCCTCTGTTCCCTCTCAACCATTCTTCTGCACTCAGTCCAATGTTTTCTGGAAACTTCTCACATGGCAAAAAGTCATAGAGCTAGATCACATTGGGTAGGTGTGAGAAGTAACCTAGACAACGAGAACGCAAAGCCCACCTCCCCTATGGCATTCCTCAACCTGTTTCTGACGTTTTTATTCTAATAGCCCCACCCTACACCCCATGAAACCCTAACCCACCCCCATTCTGTGCATTTGGTTATCTGTTGGGGTGCTTTGGCAGAGAGCACCCCGGCGACAATGACAGTGATGTGTTGGGACAGCAAGGCCCCTGCCAGGAAGACAAACGACAGCCAGCAGCAGCGGGTATGAAAATGACACAATTTATTCTGATGTTCGTGTGGGAATACCCACAGGCACAGAGAGTGGGGCGGGAGTCCCTGCTCCCTTCCCCGGCCTGGCGGGGCCGAGGGGAACTGGCGGAGACCTGGGAGGGACACAGTGGTTCTGGTGTTTGGTTGTGGTTTGTACTTAAAAGGAGCTACATTCGACTGGATGGTTTTCCTTCAAGGCCTGTCTTCCCGGACCTGGGAGCTCGGCCGGTGGTGCCCAGGACGAGGCTGAGGCTGTGTTAATTGCACTTGTTTGGTGCTGGGAGATGGTGCCCCTCTCTCTGTGGGCGTCCCCGACACCTAAGGTCCTCAGAGGTGGGTGTGGGTGGCGTGGGGGCTGCCATGGGAAAGGCCACTGGTGTGCTGAGGGCAGGATTGAGATGTAGGGAGCCGGGAACTGGGGCAGCTCTGACTTCCTGAGGTCACTGTGTGCCTGGCCACATGCCTGTTCTTCGGGAGACAAAGCCGGGATTCAGGCCGCCTGGCCATGAAGGGCCACGCCAAGGGTTTCATATAAAGGGCAGGCACCTGAGGAAAGGCCAAGTTCAGAGACCCCAAATCCAGGACAGGTTCTGTGGGAGGGTCATCTGGGTTATTCCTAACGGAGGGATGTTTGTCTAGAGGGGAGGTGAGTTCATTATCCTATATAATAAAAGGCTAATATGCAAATTGACCAAATGGCAGAACAACCCATTGATATGACGCACTCTGACCACCAGGGGGCAGATGCTCAATGCAGGAGCTGCCCCCTGGCGGTCACTGAGCTCCCACAGGGGGAGTGCTGCTCAGCCAGAAGCAGGGCTCACAGTAGGGCCTCTCCCACCTCCACAGCAGCCCCAAGTGCTCCGGACTGTGAGAGGGTGCAGGATGGGCTGAGGGGACCACCCCAGCCCCAGTGCGTGAATTCCGTGCACTGGGCCTCTAGTTTATAGATAAAAAGCTGTTTTCCTTTAACATCCATCTCAAGGTGGTTTTCAGTGGGACTGTATGAAAACCTCAATCTTTGCCCCAGCTGGAGTTGGTTAGAGTGTTGACCCACAGACCAAAGGGCTGCAGGTTCGATTCCCAGTCAAGAGCACGTACCTGAGTTGTAGGTTTGATCCCCAACCCCGTTAACTGTGTGTGTGGGAAGCAACCAATCTATGTTTCTCTCTGTCTCTCCACCTCCCTCCCTCCCTTTCACTCTCTCTAAAAAAATCAATGGGAAAAATATCCTCGGGTGAGTATTAACAAAAATATAAAAATAAACAGAAACTTGATCTTTTATGATATGTGAAACCTGGGGTGCAGACGTGGGGTCGGGAAACCCCGGCGGATGAGCAGACGTTTTGGATGCCCGGAGGGACAGAGGGACTGAGGAAGGGGGGAGCCAGGGCACGTCGTACCTCTCATGACACAGACACGGGCTCAGGAGGCATGCGAGGGAACTGAGGCTTGAAGCCCAGCAGAGGTGGGTCCTGTTTTGCCGACAGTCTGTCCTCTCCTGGGCGAGCAGGCTAGGGGCATTCGGGACAGGCCTGCGAAGGGCAGGCAGAGTCCCGGCCTCCAGGCAGATAAAGTGGGTTTCCCAGTTGCTCACAGCAAACAGAATCACATACAGGAGTTCAGGCCCAGCTCCCCGTGGGGCCCGGGGGCGGGCGCGTGGTGCACGGGCCACAGCTGCGGGCGTCTCAGAATCAGAGGACGCAGCCCCGGTGTCCAGAGCGGCACTGGGGCCAGAGGTCCCCACTGACAGCTGTGGAGGTCGCCGAGCGGCCAGGGTCCAAGTTCCGGGAAGGGCCCTCCGGTCCACGTGCCCCAGCACTCTCAGTGGCACATCCGGGCGGTCATTTCTTTCTGTTAAGAACAAGCAGGGCATCAGGGGCTGACACAGAGGTGCCGGTGTCACACACACACACACACACACACAGAAGCAGGGGTGTGGTCTCAGAGACTCGGGGCCTCACTTAAGGCCAAACCTCACAGAATGGGGGACAGACAGCAGCACGCCCCGGGCTCAGAGGCCAGGGGGTGTCTGGCTGCTCACCTCGGCCCCGTTGCTGAAAGCAGCAGGAGTGAGAGAACGGCTGGGCGTGCCAATAAAACGACTCACAAAACGCTTTTACTGGCCCAGCGCCCCCTCCCGGTCCCTCAGTCCCCCCTCACCAGCGGCTCCAGCTCCTTGGTGTCGATGAGCCCGAACTCCTTGACGAAGTAGTAGAAGTGCTTGTAGCAGGTGTTGACGTGCGCCTCGGAGCCCATCTGGGCGATGCGGTCGAAGTGGTGGATGTAGACGTGCACGAACACGCGGAACAGCCTGGACAGGATCTTCTTCACCACCTGCAGGAAGTTCTTGGGGAACGGCGTGCCTGGGGACAGCGAGGGCAGGGCGCTCAGGAAGCAGCCGCGGGCCCAGCGTGGCCTGAAACCACTGCCCCTGGACCGCGGGCGCGAACTAGCTGTGAGCTGGCGGCTCAGGGAGCCTGAGGCCCCGCGCTCGCTCAGACAGCTCATGTCCCGGTTCCTCCTGAAGTCAAGTGCTGACTCGGTGGGCGGCGTCTGTCCCCGGGAAGGAGCTCCTTTCTCCAGGACCCTCGGCTTCCTGATCCCCACCCTGGTCCTCTCAGCTCCAGCTCCAGGGAGCCCACTGAGATGCCACGAGAAACCCCCGGTTCTGCTGCCTGACTACGCCCGGGGATGGAGGACAGGCCTGGAGGTGAAGCCCGTGCTCAGGGCACCACCAGCCGCTCTGGCCCGCTGGTCCAGCCTCCCTGGGATGTGCTGGGTGCCACACATCCCTTTTGCCTTTGCCTAGTTCCTTTCCCAGAACCTAGACCAACATTTTATTCCCAACCACGTGTGCAGATTGTGGATCTGCTGTGTGCACTTCGGGATCTGGCCATGTGTATGTGTGTGTGTCTTCCTTCCTTCCTTCCTTCCTTTCTTTTCTCTCTCTCTCTCTCTCTCTTTCTTTTTTTAATATATTTTATTGATTTTTTTACAGAGAGGAAGGAAAAGGGAGAGAGTGCTAGAAATATCGATGAGAGAGAAACATCGGTCAGCTGCATCCTGCACACCTCCTCCTGGGGTTACGCCCGCAACTAAGGTACATGCCCTTGACCGGAATTGAAGCCAGGACCCTCAGTCCCCAGGCCGATGCTCTATCCTCTGAGCCAAACCAGTATGTTTTTCTAGTAACATTTATTTTTTTTAATAGAATGGGACAACCCCTAAAAACATTTTTTTTACCTTTAATATTTTCCACTTGGTATCTTTCTCTCCATCATAAGTAGTTTTTAAAAAATCCTCACCCGAGGATGTTTTTATTGATTTTTAGAGAGAGAGGCAGAGACAGACAGACAGACAGACACAGAGACATCACTGTGAGAGAGAAACACTGGCCGCTGCCTCCAGCACGCAGACCAGGGACGGAACCTGCAACCTTTTGGTGCACAGGGCGACACTCTAACCAAGCCACTGGCCAAGGCTTACATATGTTTTTATAAACAATTTCATGTACTTGTCGGAGCTTAACTGAATCCATGCACCATGTTGCAATTTCTCCTATTATTGTATTTACTTTTAAAAACCGTGGCGACGTTCACCCACCTTGAGCTTCCCTATCTGAGTCATTCTAGGCGACAGTTTGGTGCCTGAGGCACATCCATGCTGCTGTGCTGTGTGTCATGGGTTCCTCAGCTCCAGCCTGCTACCCCCCAAGACGTCCCATAGGCAAGACAGAAGCCACACGTTCAGGAGGTCCAACCAGTGCTATCAGGTAGGTGGCCTGGGGCCAGGACTGACAGACTGGCCCATCCTTTTTGTTTTTTAAATTGATTTGAGAAAGAGAGAGAGAAAGAGGAGAGAAGCACATGGTTTTGTTATTCCACTTATCTATGCATTCGCTCGCGGCCCTGACCGGAGATGTAACCACAACCTTGGTGGATCCGGACGATGCTCTAACCAGCTAAGCCAGGGACAGCTCAGCCCACCTCGAAGAGGGGCTCGGGGGCCAGCGAGGACACAGATGTGGCCAGCCATGGGAAGCTGCGGTGCACCAGACTCACACTGTGGCTATCGGGCCTGTGGATGGCTGAGTCATGGCCAGTGACATCCAGGGGAGCACAGGGTATCCATGTGCCGGAAGATACAGGGCCTGCAGCAGACTGGGACGTGAAGCTCTGACATGGGAGCCAGCACAGCTGCGCACCACCGTGGAAGGGCTGACCTGTGTCCAGTTATGGCAACTGGGAAAGAACAGGCTCTCTGTACACGGAAGGACCAGCTGGCTCTGTCCACGCCTCTGAATCTGAGCCAGATGACCTCCTCCATGTGAGGACTGATGGCTCTTGTGTTCCCTCGGAGAGGGGCTATCAGGAGTCAGCAAGGGTGACGCTGGGGAAGGGGAGTGATTAAGAGCAGCTCATCCTCGGAGTAGGGCTTAGAGATGGGCAGAGTGGCCTGGTTGGTTGAGCATCATCCTGTGCACCTAAAGGTTGTTGGTTTGATTCCCAGTCAGGGCACAGGCCAGGGTTTCTGGTGTTTGATTTCCAGTTGGAGCAGTATGGAAGGCAACTGGTCAATGTCTCTCTCTCTCCTCCCTTCCTCTCTCTAAACATGTCCTCAAGGATGAATAAAAATAATAAAAAAAGAAAGAAAAAAGAAAGAAAAAAAGAAATGTAATCTCCAGGACTGTATAGCCTAAGCATGCAACAGCATTTTCATGCAGGGGCTGAAATTTGGCCCACTGCCTGCTTTTGTAAATAAAGTTTTATTTAGAACACAGGCCCGCTATTTGTATACACAGTATCCATGACAGCTTTTGGGTTAGATGGCAGGTTTGAGAATTGAGACATAAACCTTCTGGGCCATAAAGGTGCAGAGATATACTGTGTGGTCCTTTTCTTTTCCATAGAGTTTTATGGTTTTATTAACACAAATACATTCTGTCTATTCATTTTCTTCGCTGGCCCTGGGAGTGGTGACTGATGGCCAGCGGGGCTGCACTTTCCGCAGTGGCTGTGTGGGTCTTTACGGGGGCCTGTGAGCATCTCAGCACAGTAAGACCTACTATATATCAGCAGCACTTGAAGCTCCTTGACACTGTGGACCAGAAATTTCCGAAAGCCACTGGGCAGCATGTGCTTTGTTTTCTTGTTGCTCCAATAGCCAGCGCTGGGCATCAAGATCCGGCCCTTGCCACGTACCTTGGTTGCGGGCACATCCCCATCGGGGGTTGTGCAGGAGGCAACTGGTCGATGTTTCTCTCTCATCGATGTTTCTAGCTCTCTATCCCTCTCCCTTCCTTTCTGTAAAAAATCAATAAAATATATTAAAAAAAGAAAAGAAAAAGATCTGGCCCTTGCATCTGCTGTGCACTCCATAGTCAATGCCTCTGGGTTTCCACCAGTTACACTAATTTTGACATTTTGGTCTGACAGGTGCTGGATGAACTTCTTGGTCCTTATTTATTTATTTATTTATATTAAATATATTTTATTGATTTTTTACAGAGAGGAAGAGAGAGGGATAGAGAGAGTTAGAAACATCGATGAGAGAGAGTCACCGATCAGCTGCCTCTTGCACACCCCCTACTGGGGATGTGCCCGCAACCAAGGTACATGCCCTTGACCGGAATCGAACCCGGGACCTTTCAGTCCGCAGACCGACCCTGTACCACTGAGCCAAACCGGTTTCAGCTCTTGGTCCTCATTTAAAAAGTATATCTATTTTTATTGATTTCAGAGAGGACGGGAGATGGAGGTCTTTGAAACGTCAACAATGAGAGAGGATCACTGATAGGCTGCTTCCTGCACACCCCTTACTGGGGATTAAGCTCGCCACCTGGCCATGTGCCCTGACCGGGAATTGAACTGTGACCTCCGGGTTCACAGCTCGAGGCTCGATCATCGGGCCACGCTGGCCGGGCCTCGGTCCTCGTTTTGACCATCTTAGATTTCACGAGGGGTCTGAGGGAAGCCATGATGCCCAGCAGGAGATGGCTGCCACCTCTGTAAGCAGTGCCAATCAACACTACCGTGTAGTCCTTTACGGGAAAAGTGTGCCACCCTAATCTAACATCAAAGAGCATGAGCTGGTGGCTTGGGGCTTAAGTGGTGCACAGATGTCATGGCACAGGTATGGAGACGGGGAGAAAATCTGGACCCGTCCTTTCTTTGCTCAGCCATAAATCTAACCCAGGGAGACCCGACAGACTCTGAGTCTCAGACGTACCACCAACAAGAAGCAGAGACGCTGCTGTCGGTGCAAAGCATTTTATTCCACTGGCCTGGCTGGGGGGTCAAAACAGGCTGAAGCCTGGGGTTTGCCAACAGGGCAGGAAGATGTGGCCTGGGACAGACAGGCTCCCAAGGAAAGCAGCAGTGAACCAGACCCCGTGATGTGGTCATGTGGCGGCGGCTGGGCCCACAGAGGGCCAGTCTGGTGGCGTGGCCTCGGACCCTTGTCGGCAGCCATGAGGCATCTGCCAAACTCGTTTTTTTGTTTTTGTTTTAAAATATATTTTATTGATTTTTTTTTACAGAGAGGAAGGGAGAGAGATAGAGAGTTAGAAACATCGATGAGAGAGAAACATTGATCAGCTGCCTCCTGCACACCCCCTACTGGGGATGTGCCTGCACTCAAGGCACATGCCTTTGACTGGAATCGAACCTGGGACCTTTCAGTCCGCAGGCTGACGCTCTATCCACTGAGCCAAACAGGTTTCAGCCCAAATTCGCTTTTAAAAAAAATATATTTTTAAATTGATTTCAGAGAGGAAGGGAGAGGGAGAGAGAGAGAAACATCAATGATGAGAGAGAATCATTGATCGGCTGCTTCCTGCAGCTTTCTACTAGGGATCAAGCCCACAATCTGGGCATGCGCCCTTGACTGGAACTGAACCTGGGACCCTTCAGTCTGCAAGCCGATATTTTATCCACTGAGCCAAACAGGGTAGAGCTGCCAAGTTCATTTTCTCTCAATTGGCCATCAGTTTCCTCTTTGGTAAAACTGCTAGAATCATCATTCCACAGGCGAGGCACTGACTAGAGGACTCAGGGTCTAAGTTCTAGGATGAGGACCATAAGGAGCTGTCAGACTTGAGGGGGACGCGGGAGGCGGTGAGTGAGAACACAAGCTTGTGCAGACACGGACTCCAGGGCCAGAGCACAGACTCAGTGGCCTGATGGGTGGGTGGGGGCACCTGTGAATCCCTGTTTTGGGAAAGAATCTATTCTGAGTCGGTCTTTTCTCTGATGGGCCTCTGAGAGCCCCCTGACAGTGGCAGGCCCGTTCCCCGTACAGAGGGTGAGTAAGGTCCAGAGGGGTGAGAAACTTGACCCCGTCAGCGACCAAGGGCTGGTTCCCGAAAACTGTTCGCCGTTTTCCATGGTGCTGAGTTGATGCCAATGGTGACAGTGAGAAGGGCCTATATGTGGGTTTCTGAGGGCTGTTGTAACAAATTATCACCAACCTAGTGCTTAAAATAACTCCTGTGTGCTCCCTCATCGTCCTGGAGAACAGAGGTCTCGTGTCAGTTTCATGGGGCTGATGTCAGGTGCGGGCAGGGTTGCCTCCTTTAGGAAGGTCCAGGGAGGGTCCATTTGCTGCCTTTTCTGGAAGCTGCTGACATTCCTGGGCTTATGATCATGTCTTCCTTCTCCTGTGACCACATCACCTTCTCTTCTGTGTGTCTAATGGCCCTCTGCCTTCTTTTATAGGGACCCTTCTGATGAAATTAGGGCCCAGAACCATCTCAAGAACCTTAACATGAAGCAAACCATGGCCGATCCACATACTGGAATAGCACTCAGTCAGAAAAGGAGTGAAGCACTGACACTTGCTGCAACGTGGCTGAACAATGAAAACATGACGCTCAGTGAGAGAAGCCAGACACAAAGGCCACACAGTGTGTGATTCCATTTATGTGGGATGTCCACAGGGGACAGGAAGTGGACTGGTGGTTACGGGGCTGGGACAGAGGGATGGGGTGACTGCTCATGGGGATAGGGGATGTTTTGGGGTTACTGATATGTCCTGGAATTAGAATGTATGGTTGCATAACCCTGTGAATGTACTGTACTAAATGGCACTGAACTTACACTTTAAATGGGTGGATTTCATGGTTTATGAATTCTATCTCAGTGAACTGTTATTAAAAACACCCCCCTCCCGCCTCGGCCTCGGCCCAGGCCGCCCACTCACCAACGTTGGTGGGAAAGATGTCCTCGTTGTTGATCTGCACCTCGATCCAGTCCATGAGCAGGTCCATGTACCGCGGGGCGGACAGCGCCGTGGGCTTGCGGAACTTGTGCTCGTCCTGCCAGCGGTACTCGTACTTGGGGCCTCCCGACATGACGGGGCAGGACTGCTCGGTGCAGCCGTCGCTGATGGTGCCGTAGATGAGGTTGACGCGGTTGAAGAAGTCCACCACGTGCACCGCCACCCAGTCGTTGAGCTCCTCGCCGGAGGGCAGCTGCACCGCCAGCTTCAGGTCCAGCCCCGCGTTCAGCGAGGCCTGTGCCTTCTTGTGCAGCTCAAACCGCTGGGTGCCTGGCTCGAACTTGCGCTTGGGGCGGAAGGTCTTGTCCTTGTTGAAGACCTGCTTCAGGAAGGGGTTGGACATTGTGGTCCTCGCTGCACACTCCTGGTGTCGGCCACCAACCCAGAGGCGACTGGAAATTCACCGGCTCCCAGGTCTTCCCCGAGATCTGAAACGCAGACAGAGAATTATCACCTGATCCTGGAAACCCTGTTCTGGAAGCATGAGGGGCCACACGGGGGGTTTTCCCAGGACTTGTGGTTTGAGTTCTACGGCTCCTCAGTAAAGAGAAGTGCCCCAGGTGTGTCCCCACTGTCTCAGAGCAGGAAGTGCTGAGTCAAGGCCTCTGAGGATTCAGCCAGGCTGCATCCTCCTCTGGCCAGCACCCAGCGCTCTCTAAAGTGGGAGAGGGTGTGTAAACCTCCACAGCGGCTCAGGGTGACCGTAACGGGCTAAGTGGTGGCCTCTGTACAGAGATGTCCACTCCCCCAGGACCTGGGATTGGGACCCTATTTGGAAAAAAGCCCCATTCACATATGTGATTAGGTTAAGGATCTTGGAATACGCTCGACCTGGATCATCTGGGAAGGCCTTATGATGAGGGACCTTACAGGAGGAAACACACAGACACACAGGGAGAAGTCCATGTAACGGTGGAGGCAGAGATGGGGTGACGTGTCTATAGGCCAAGGGACAGCAGGGGTCACCGACACTGCCAGAGCCAAGGGAGGAGCCTGGAACAGTCACCCCTTTGAGCCTCAGAGGGGACCAGCTCACTCTGACACCCTCCAAGGCTGAGGGAAAAAATCCTGTTGCTTCTCTGTGTCTAAACCTCAGCATTAGATTAGCGCCCACCTCAATCCAGAGGGAACTCCTGTTATCATTTTGATGATATCTGCAAAGACCCCACTTCCAACAGGTGGACATGAGTTTGGGGGACACACTGTTCACCCCAGAATACCTCCTGAGAAGGTGGACCAGCTTGTCTGGGACTTGCCTGTGCCTACATGGGCACAGGCCATGTTTGGGGGGGCAGAGCCTTGATCTGGGGGCTGCAGCCGGCGTCCCCTGCCGAAGGCTCAGTCTCCTACCCAGGCACCCTCTCCTGGCTTTGCTCCGTCTCCCCTCTGTTACGGGGGAGAGTAACAAGCTCCACTCGGAGGTGAGGGGATGGAATGAACATGAAGCCAAAGGCCCTGCTCACTCAGGCTGCAGCCACTGCATCACCCCAATATGGCCTCCACTCTGCCATGAGGACGGCGCCAGCCAACCTGCAGCCTCCTTGTCTCCATCTGCAGGCCCAGCTGGGCCCCCCTCCTGGGAGTGTGCGTGTGGAGGAAGCAAGGAGGGGGGGTGCCCATAGGGCTGGTGGGTGGGGGGTCTTGGGGAGTTCACCAAAGAGAGGTAATAAATAATAATTTATAATGTTATTATAAACGCCCCCCTTTCTTTGCTTCCATTGTGGTGGGAACAAAAAAGGGGCAACAGAGCAGAACTGACAGCCTGGGGCCGTCCGGCAGGCCTGGCGGGCTCAGTGCCAACAGTAACCATAGAAGACCATCTGATCCGCCCCCCCAACCCCCCCGGCAGGCTGTGGGGGGCGGTCACGTCCCGGGCCGGGGTTTCCTTAGCCAAGGCCAGTCTTTACGTTCAGTGAGCCCTGCCCACTGCCCCGTGCATCTAGCTAACACCTTTGAAAGGTCAGAGCCATCTCTGTTCCAGACCCCAGGAGGGCAACCACCCCCCAGAGTGTACTCCTGGCTGTCCACACACCATCCCTGTTCACAGCTGTCAACCTCCCTGCACCCCCAACGTAAAAGAAGCACGTGTCTCATTTTACCTTGTACCCCATCCTAGGATTTCCCACTTAGCGTTCTCCTTAATCTCCCACCAACAATTTCACCTACCCGTCCTTCCTGTCCTCCTTTGATTCCAATGCATCAAAAGAACTGCAAACTGCATTCTCCGGAGCATTGTCTCGATCCCTGGAAAACTAGCTTCTAGGCATGTCCTCAGTTTGGCTCAAAAAACCTCTGAAAATTTCTTACAAGATCCTTCTATAGCCTGGATGTTCTCTTGTGGGTGTTCATTTCTGTGACATGTGGCCAGCTGGGTTTGTCAGGTGGCCCACCCTCAGGGCTCAGCACACCAGGTAGCAAATGACCTCAAACTAAGGGGACTGGACCTCACATCCTCTACAGGGACCCAGGACAGCCCCAGGAGTAAGATCCAGGGAGCTAGCACTGCCAAGGCCAGGCTCAGCCAAAGGGAAGTCACGTCCACTCCGAACACAGCACCAGCTCAGTGCAGCAGGGTGCAGGCCAAAGTCAGGGCTGGTCCTTCCCGGGCCCTGAGAGTGAGCTGGTACTTACACACTGTGTCCCTGGGGCCAAGGTGACGTGACTCAGATGACAAGATGGCTTAAGGGTGAGGATTTCAGAAAGTTGAGTCATGGCTCAGGCCACATCCTGGAGGCCAGACAGCCTCCTCCAGGCTCGGCCCTGCCCATCTCGGGCCCAGGAAGTCTCTGAGGGCAGAGGGTTCCTGGCCTTGGTCTTCAAGAGATTTCTCCAGAACCACCGCCAACTCCAGCCTCTCCCATTGCGGGGGTCAGAGGGAACAGGGCAGAGGCTGCCAGCACCACCCTTACGTACTCCACGCACTCAACCAAGACTTAATGCAGAAGGCCAGGCTCTGTCTTCCAGAAGCCTTCAGTTTAACACCAGATACTGGATATATAATAAAAAACTCCTGGACCAGTATTCTCACCCGGCTCATCCTGCCCCTAGAGGACCCTGAGCAATACCTGAGGACATCTGTGGTTGTCACACTGGGGGTGCTCCTGGCATTGAGTGGGGAGGGGCCAGGGATGCAGTGCCTAGATGGTCCCCGGCAGAGTGACTGGCCCCAGTGCCAAGGGTGGGGGTGGGGAGTACTGGGGGGGGGAAGAGACCCTGGTTTAGGTCATTTCACGTAATTGGTGAAATCTGGCCCTAACATTTGGCCTGAACCATGTAAAGCACAGAAGCTGACAACAGGGCAGAGGACAGGAGACACCCCAGTGCAAAGGGAAGTAAACTACCCCACGTGAGGACGGCTGTGATCAACGAGGACATCCAGCCCAGCCGGTGCTGCTCAGTGAGTGCACGTCAACCTGTGAACCGGGAGGTCACGGTTCGATTCCCGGTCAGGGCACATACCCAGATTGTGGGCTCAATCCCCAGAGTGGGGTGTGTAGGAGACAACTGATCAATGATTTTCATCATTGATGTTTCTATCTCTCCCTCTTCCTTCCCCTCTGAAATCAATAAAAATATATTAAAAAACAAAACAAAACAAACAAACAAAAAAACCAGTCCCGGCTGGAGCGTCAATCTTTATACCAAAAAGGTTGTGGGTTCGATTCCCATTCAGAGCACATATGTAGGTTGCGGGTTCGCTCCCTGGAAAGGGTACAAATGGGCAATGTCTGGGGACATCTGTGGTTATCACAACTGGGGGTTACACAAGTGGATGGGGGGTGGCTCCCCACATTAGAAGATACTGACTCAGTACGACAAGCTACTAAGTCAGTGTTTCAGGCCATGCAGCTGGTAGAAGGAGGAGCCTGAGCTCGAACCCTGAACCATGCGGGTGAAGTTATGGTTCTTTTTGCTGAGACACATGTCTCATAACTCACCACTTATCCATCATCCCAGCTTCCACTTGCTTTATCCCAAATCCAGTGCCAGGCACCCTCGAGGCTGCTCTCTCCCTCTAAAATGCCAGCACGGAGTGCAGACCAGCACTCATCCCTGGTTTAGGTGAGTGGGCACAGCCCTGTGGGTACAGGGCCTGGGGGGTGGGAAGGTGGTACCTCCAATGAGGGAAATGGGCAGCCATAAACACTCCACCTGCCCACTTCTCTCCCACCAGAGAACAGGAGGGGGCCAGTCTCAGGCACCTCCAGGAAGCCCTGATTAAGAGGCCACCTCACTGACCCTTGTCTCAGAGATTAGCTGCACCCCTCAGGGCTGGACATCCTAGGATCCTCCATGCCATGGGCGTGTACACTGGGCACGCCAGGTGGGGGCCCTGCAGACCACCTCTCACCGCTAATGCCCAGGTGGCTTGAACACCTGCCCGGTAATGAGTCTGCAAACCAAGTTGCTCTCAGGCCACTCTGGGGCGAGTCAAGGTACAGAAACCCCTGTGAGCCAAAAAAGCCAGGCACCCTCCTGTGCCCACTGCCTGCTGGCACCACAGGGACACTTCCTCATTCCTCATCCGCGGTCTTATTTCAGCCTCTCACACCCCCCCACTTGGTAATGAGAAGGCAAACTGGAGTGCCACACCCCTCACCCAGCAGAGAGGGGCTGGCCGGCCAGGCCCCGAGCCCCGAGCCCCGAGCTGCCTCTACTCCAGGTTCCTGTTTCTCCTGCGGCAAACCTTCTGCCCTGATGGAAGTCCCAACACAAAGAAATCTGCACCAGGCCCGGTCGCTGCCTTCTATTTGGGGGCCTCCTGGGTGATGGCTTTGGGAGCTTAACCACGGACGTCACTTGGGGACGTGAGGCCTGGGAACACAGGAGCCTTAGGGGCATCGACAGGACCACGGAGAACAGCCGCTGCCCGCTGCCTCGCCAAGCCTCAGGGAGGTGGTGGCCTCACTGCCCCCGCCCCGCCCCATGACGGCCACCTTGTCTTCTTCCACATCCCGCCATGCCATTGCACAGACCGTTCTGGAGGATGGGGCAGGGCAGCGAAAGGGGCTTGCAAGGCTCCTGCTCGCCTTTCTGACTTTTCTCAGAAGGTGGGAGGATTTATTTTTAAGTGGAAGCAATGATTTTCTCTTTTTTTTTTTTTTTTAATATATTTTATTGATTTTTTTACAGAGAGGAAAGGAGAGAGATAGAGAGCTAGAAATGTCGATGAGAGAGAAACATCGACCAGCTGCCTCTTGCACACCCCCCACCGGGGATGTGCCCGCAACCAATGTACATGCCCCTGACAGGAATCGAACCTGGGACCTTTCAGTCCGCAGACCGACGCTCTACCGCTGAGACAAACCGGTTTCGGCAGGAAGCAATGATTTTCTGAAAAAGTTCCTGGATGGGCAGAGTTCCCATTAAAGAAAAACAACTTTGTATCAGAAACACACATTCCAGCCGAGACTGGTTTGGCTCAATGGATGGAGCGTCGGCTTGGGGACTGAAGGGACCCGGGTTCGATTCCGGTCAAGGGCATGTGCCTTGGTTGCGGGCATATCCCCGGTGGGGGGTGTGCAAGAGGCAGCTGATCGATGACTCTCTCATGGATGTTTCTGGCTTTCTATCTCTCTCCCGTCCTCTCTGTACAAAATCAATAAAATATATTTAAAAAAAAGAAACACACATTCCAGGCCTGAAGGGTGGCCAGCTGTGACCCAGTGCACATTGCTGCCCGTTACCATCGTGGGCCTTCTCTCTGGTATTTTTAGAAGCCCTCCAAGGGTGCGGGCGAGGGGAGGGGTGGGGAGAACCGTCTCGGAATTCAATGCTCAGGGCTCTCCTGGCTCCCTGGTTCTTCCACAGATGTGTAGGTACCTAGAAGCTTCTCGAGTGACACAAGGTAAGATGACAAAATCCCCTACTCCATACACCCCCACCCCCACTTTATTTCCTGTAAACAAAACAGTTCCTCCAAGCAACGGCCTTGCCTCATGAGGTGCAGCAAAGCCCGGCCCATCACCACTTCCTTCCGGTGCCTGCACATCCTGCCTCAGCTGCTGACAGTGCCACCACCTCAGGGACACTGCCCTGACCTGGTGGTGGGGGTGGGATTGGAGGGACAGACCCCAATCTGGGCGGTCAGACCCCAGGTTCAGGCCCGCAGCCCAAGTGTTTAGCTGGAAGATGCCTGCGGCCCAGGGTCTGTTCCCTGACAGAAGCCAGTGCCCAGCACAGTCTTCTACAATCCTAATGTTCATTTTTATTTTTTATTTTTTAAAATTTATTTTATAGAGGGAGGAAAGGAGAGGGGCAGAAATAGAAACATCGACTGGCCCGACCAGCATGGCTCAGTGGTTGACTGGCGACCTATGAAGCAGGTCACGGTTCGATTCCCAAGCAGGGCACATACCTGGACTGCGGGCTGCAGCTAGTCAATGATTTTCTCTCATCACTGATGTTTCTCTCTCTCTCCTCCTCTTCCTTCCTCTGTGAAGAAAGAAAAGAAAAGAAAAGAAAAGAAAAGAAAAGAAAAGAAAAGAAAAGAAAAGAAAAGAAAAGAAAGAAAGATTGATTGGCTGTCTCCTGCACATCCCCGAGCCCGCAATCCAGGCATGTGCCCTGACCGGGAATTGAACCAGCAATCTCTTGATTCCTGGGTTGATGTTCAACCACTGAGCCACATGAGCTGGGCAATATTCATTTTTAAATATCACCACAGCTCCCTGTGCAGCAAGGTGCCCAGGGTACTTGCTGAGACTGGTTTCGGGCCTCCTCCTGCATGGGCAGAGGATTTGCATTTTGTTGGCCTTTTGTGTTCAGGTCTTGGTTTTGTGGGTGATGTTCTCCAACACGTACTGTACAAAGGCAGGAAGTAAGGTTTGAGGGGGCCGCTCCAAGCAGGTGCTGTTGAATGGTTCTGTAGATTCCAGTCCCATTGAGATATAATTCACATCCCGTAAATTCCCCCCTTTTATTTTTATTCGTGACTCAGACCCTTTATTTACTTATTTTTAATATTTTCCTATTGATTTCAGAGGAAGGAAGAGGGAGAGAGAGATAGAAACATCAATGATGAGAGAGAATCATTGATCGGCTGCCTCCTGCATGCCCCACAATGGGGATCGAGCCCACACACAGGCATATGCCCTTGACTGGAATCGAACCCAGGACCCTTCAACCACTGCGCCAAACCAGCTAGGGCCAATTCCAATCTTTTAAAGTATACAAGTTAATGTATGGTTTTAGTAAACTCACAGAGCATGCAACCATCCCCAATTCCATAACATTCCCACCCCCCAAAAGACACTGTGCCCATCAGCAGTCACTCCCACTCCATTAAGAATTGAATCATGTCCCCCCAAAAGACATGTTCAAATCCTGATCCCTGGTGACTACGAACGAAACCTTGTTTGGAAATGGGGTCTTGCAGGTGTAATCGGTTAAGGTGAGGTCACACTAGAGCAGAGTGACCCTAATGCAAGGAGACATGTTCTTATAAGAAGAGGGAGATTTGGACACAGACACACAGAGACGATGGTCATGTGACGACAGAGGCAGACACAGGTGACACAAGCCCAGAGCAGCTGGAAGAGGCAGAAGGGACCCCTCCCAGGGCCGAGAGCTAATAACTCACAGCGCACGGAGGTGGGTGTCCCTACATCCCAGCCTTTCCATCAAGACACAGAGGGCTTATAGAAGAATTAAACAGGAATAAATGAATAAATATGAATAAATAAATAAATAAATAAATAAATAAAAAGACAGAGAGGGGTGTGGTGTGTGCATGGACCAGCTCTCTCTGCTTCCGTTTCCCATGGGGCAAATACAGATATATTGTTTGACAAAACCATGTCACCTGGGGGACAGAGAGGAAGGGGAGAAAGGTCAGGGGTCATTGATGTGTCCACCTAGGAGCCACACCTCTTTCGATGTACCGTCACCGACCAGAGGCATGTCAGGGAGGGCAGGACATGGGAAACAGGTCCCCTGACGCCCATCCACACTTATGCCCATCACTGGCTGCTCACACAACCCCCTCCCCCCCACCCTTTTAAAATAATTCTTTATTGTTGACCTCACTTCATTTTCACAGCGGGATCCCCAGATATGGACTTGACTGTGCACTGACCCCAGAGAAAGGGGGCTATGGAGGGAAGGAGTCACAGCTCTGAGCTGTCCACTGAGGGCCAGGCCCATCCCCTCAAGGGTTTCACTCTCTCTCCGGGAGGGGGAGGAGTGGGGAGGGGGAGAGGTGTCTGTAAAGAGCTCCCAGCAAGTCAGCTAGCTGTGGTCTCACCCAGGGTGGTCCTGCCCTCAGGGGACCCCAGGAAATGTCTGGGGACATCTATGTTAGTCACACTGTGGGTGCTCCTGGCCGTGAGTGGGTAGGGACCAGGGGTGTTGCTCAGCACCCTGCAGTGCCCAGGACGGCCCCGCGCAGAGTGCCCACCTCGAATGTCTAACTTGGGACTCGGCCGCAGGAGTGACCTTGCCTTTCCCAGAATCCAGTTTCTGAAGCCAGATTCCCCTTTTCTGCTTTAACTGTCTGAACTTCGTAATTCCAGGAAATCAGAAACAGCTCACCAGCTGGGGCACGTCCGGAACTTCCCAGAGTGAAAACCCAGCTTCCTAGCGCTGCTGGGGATTTTGTTAAACCTCCATTTTATGAGGCTTTGGGGATGCGAGAACAACTCTCAAAAGATAATTAATGGCTGGCTTTTCCTTGAACGTAAGAGCTCAGCCTCGGAGCAGGAGCATTCCCACAGAAGCAACAGCCTGGCTGAAACTTGTCAGAATGTGAAATGTCTAAAAGTTCAGGAATCCCCTGGGGCCTAAAACACAGCTTTTGCTGAGAGAGAGAAAGAGAGAGGGGGTGGGGGAGAGAACACTTATACGTCAGATGATCACAGTAACTTGAGATGCCTGGGACGAGGAGAACTTTGAGCTTTGCTTTGTAGGAGATGCAAAGATGATAAAGACACGTTCTTCTCTCCTTTAGGGAGGTTCCAACAAAAAGAAACTATCACCATGAAAGACGTGAGGAACTGCAAATGCACATGACTAAGAGAAAGAATACAGTCTGAGAAGGTGACATTGCGATTCCAACTCTAGGACATTCTGGAAAAGGCAGAACTACACAGACATTAAAAGGTCTAGTGGGGGCCAGGGGTTGAGGGAGGGCGGGATGAATGGGGGGGGGACATAGAGGATTTTTAAGGCAGTGCCATACTCTGACACTGTCATGGTGGACACATGTCACTATACATTTGTCCCAACCAAAGAACGTACCACACAGAGTGAACTTCTGTCACCATGGACGTGGAGTAACAGTGGTGTTGGTGTAGGTTCTGTAACAAACACCTTCTCTGGGCAGGAAGGTTGACAGTGAGAGGCTGTGCCTGTGTGAGGGTACAGGGAATGGGAAATCTCTGTGCCTTCTGCTCAGTTATGCCATGAGGCCAAAACTGCTCTAAAAGTCTACTAAGCCTTAGCCGGTGTGGCTCAGTGGTTAGAGCGCCAGTCCTCGGGGTCTCCCGTTCGATTCTGATCACGGGCAGGTACCTCGGTTTGCAGGCTCCATCCCTGGCCCCAGTTGGGGTGGGAGGCAACCAATCAATGTGTCTCTCTCATATTGATGTTTCTCTTTGTCTCTCCCCCTTCCTTCCACTCTCTCTTAAAAAAAAAAATCAATGGAAAAAAATCCTTGGGTGAGGATTAACTAACTAACTAAATAAAACTATTAGAAAAATTATAGCTAACACTAATCCACCAATTAAAAAACACCTAGCATTTGGCTAAGTCCTTTAAGTAGTTCACCCCTGTGAAGAAGTTACTAACCACAAACAGGAAGCAAAAAACCACAAAGTCTAGGAAGGCCAGAGTTGAACATATATTTGCAGAAAGAATAATCACCATGGAAGGCACCAGAAATATAATACACACCCATGGTTAATATAAAAATTTTAGTAGCTACATTGAAAAGAAAATGAAAAGAAAAAGGTAAAACCATTAGTCATAATATACGTATTCTATTTAACACAAGGGTAACATAGTATCATTTCAACACCAAAGGAATATAGAAAATATCTATTAAGGAGATATTCTGCCGTTTAAAAACATAGGAGCCCCTGTGACCTGGTGGTCATTTTGCACATATAGCAGGTCCTAGTTTAATACAGCCATGTTTGGAGGGCTCACTAGCTGCCCATGGCCAGTGGCTGCTGCCCTGGACAGATCAGCTCCAGAGGGCGTTTTTGTTAATTATGACCCTAGGATATTTTTTCCATTGATTTTTGGAGAAAGTCGGGGAGAGAGAGAGAGAGAGAGAGAGAGAGAAACATCCATTACCTTCTCCCCCACATGCCCTGATCAACCTGGGGTTCGAACCAGTAACCCAGGTATGTGCCCTTAACTGAAAATTGAACCTTCCACCCTTCGGTTCCCAGCTGATGCTCTAACCATTGAACACATTGGCCAGGGCTCCAGAGGGTTTTTAAGGAGAGGAAAATCCAATTGTCAGAAGAAAGGAGCAATGGGACAGGTGCTAAGCTGGGTGTCGATTTGGCCCAGGGAGGAAAAACAGTTATCGGAGCAGGATCTGGGGTGAAGACACAAAGGGTACCTTTTGGGAGGGAAGAGGGAAGAGGGAAGCAGGGGGCCCTGGGGCAAGGGCAGCCAGGACTTGCACTTGCTGTGTCTCTCTCACATCGATGTTTCTATCTCTCTCTTTCTCTCTTCCTCTCTTCCACTCTCTCTAAAAATCAATGGGAAAAATATCCTCAGATGAGGATTAACAGGAGGGAAAAAGGTCACTCATTTAAAAAAAATTTTTTTTTAAATTAATCTCAGAGAAGAAGGGAGAGGGAGAGATAGAAACATCCATGATGAGAGAGAATCATTGATCACCTGCCTCCTGCAAGTCCCCCACTGGGGATTGAGCCCACAACCTAGGCATGTGCCCTTGACTGGAATCAAACCCGGGATCCTTCAGTCCGCAGGCCGATGCTCTATCCACTGAGCCAAACCAGCTAGGGCGGTCACTCATTTTTTAAGATGTCAAAGAGCAGAGAACAGGGGCTCAGGGCTTTGGAGCCTGCAGCCCAGTGGCATCCCTCAGCCCTGAGTCTGTAAAATGGGCTTATAAGCACCCCCTTCACATTGGGTGAGGGAAGGATGAGAAAGCAGCTGCCCAGAGGCCACGTGTAACACCCGCATGTCCAAAACCGGATCGTGCAGACAGGCCTTGGGCTGTGAAATATGCACGTACATCATACTCAGCATCTACCTTCGTGCTTTCTATGTGTGCAGCGCATCGTATACCCATTAAACCTCAAATGACCACAAGAATCTTACCCTGAAATTGACCCTGGCTCTCTGGGTGGTAGGTCACCCATGCTTCATTTTCTGCTTTGTGATTTTTCTGTATTTTCCAACCACGCCCCTCTTCCCCTCTCAGTGACATCTCATAAAATACGTGGTTGTTCCCAACACATGCCAGCCCACCGGCCAGTGCAGAGCCGGGGCTGCGAAGCCCAGGTCCCCGCGACGGGCAGTGCGGCCACCGCCCACGCCTCGCGCCCGGCCCCTGCCCGGCGCTCAGGGACCCGGGACCAGGAAGCGAGAAGCTCGCTCCCAAGAAGCCCACTCCCCGAGGTTCAGGAGCCCTGAAATCCTGCGGAACCGACCCAAACCAGCGGCGGGGACCTCGCCATAGCAAGTGACACGGATTGACCCCACACTGACAGTTGTAGCCCCGAATCCGACCGAGGAACCGCGACTACTCCCTTCCCGCCGCCCGCGCCGGCCCCTCCGGAGGGACCCGAACTCCCGCCGCCCGCGTTCCCCCGCCGCTTGGGGGTCTTCGGGGGTCCGCCGCCCGCGCTCCCCCTCCGAGGACTCACCTGCCGCCTCACGCCGACCTGCGGGCTGCGCTGGCCTCCGTCCTCGGCCTCCCGTCCCCGGCCGCCCGCTGGTTCGGACCTCGCCTCCCGCCGAGGAGGAACTCCGCGCAGAGCCTGCCCGGCCCCGCCCGGCCGGGCCCACTTCCGCTGCAGACTGAGGCCTCCCCGGAAGCGGAGCCGGTGGGCCGAGGTATCCACCGGGCGGGGGCGCATCCCGACCTCGCGCTCTATGTTGCCTGGCAACCGAAGCCGCGATGCCATTGGTGAGTGTTGAGGCCTGTGGGCGGAGCTTCCGCTGCGCTGGGAATGCGGATCGGGGCCTGGAGCAGGGCAGGTCCTGGAGCGAGAAGCTAGCGCCGATTGTGTGCGCTCACATGGTCCGGTCCCACGGCGGGGCCGATCGGGCCAGAGGAGCCTTCGGGGAGCGGGGGCTCAGGGGCGAGGCCTGGGAGGCTGAGCCGCGTCTCCAGTTCTCGGTCGCGGGGCCGAGGGCGCCGCGGGTTGGTGCGCGGTGGAGAGGCGTGGCGCGGGGGTGCGGTTGGTCAGTTGGTGGTGAGCATGGATGGCCATAGCCACGGCCCTGCCGCTGGGACTGGGACTGAAGGCCGGCTGGCCCGCGGCTGCTGCACTGTCATGGCAACTTCTTCACCCGCCATCACATGAACCTCAAGTTCTGGTAGGTGGACGGCATTCTCGCGTCGGGTGGCTGCTGACTGACGAGCCAGAACGTAATGAAGGCGCTGCACGTGGCCATCCCCGCGATCAGTGCGTTCCTGGCCCGGGCCGCTCATCGGGCCCCTCCTTCAGTGCCTAGCCCGGGAAGAGCTGAACCAGATGGCAAACACCGGGTACCAGAAGATGGAACAGCTGTCCCAGGGGAATATGTTATTTCCCGGATAAGGGGATGCCCCAGGACACCCTGCCCGCCGTTGTAACCTGACTTCCCTCCCCCTGCCAAGGTATTTCCCCAAGGAACTCCCAGCCATCTTCTGGGAGCAGGTGCACCTCATCCAGAATGCCACTGAAAGTGAGCTAGTGAGGGCTGAGGGAGGGGCGTGCTTCCCATGGCCATAGGAGTATTTTACTCCCCTCAGAGGCTGGGAGCCCCGTGGCTAGGGCGCTAGCTGGGGCTGTTATGTGGATAGGGTGTCAGTGCATCCAGGCATTGTAACTCAGAGCCTGCGGCCAGCACCAGACGGAAATCCGGAAGCAGGGAGCTCCCTGAGAAGAACCCTTTCATTCTGCGGGCGCCAGCAGGGCCCCTTGAGAGATAAACCCCTCTTCCTCCCTGAAATCTTCCTCAACTGGCCCCCAGAGGCTCTGGTGAGTATTGCTGCCACCCTGTCCAGTGGTCACTCCATTCCTGGCTAGGAGCCACCCAGGTGACTGATGGACAAACCCTAAGCCTTGGGCAGGCCTGAGAAGGTGTGCTGGAGTCAGGGACAGGCAGGGCCTGCCTGCTAAAAAGGTGCTCTCCATGCTCTTGTCCCTGCACAGGCTGCAGTGTCAGCTTCATTGCGGTGAGTGAGCCTCTGTCTAGGCCAGGGGTCCTCAAACTTTTTAAAGTGGGGGCCAGATCACGGTCCCTCAGAGAGCTGGAGGGCCGTACTATATGAACTACTAATTCCTACTGTAACACCTCGGCTGCGCTCACTGCCCAAAAAACCTGGCGGGCCGGATCAGACTCCTCTGCGGGCCGCATGTGGCCCGCGGGCCGTAGTTTGAAGACGCCTGGTGGGCACAACTGCCCCTCTGAACTCAGGGCCACATTGGCTTCACACCTGTGTCCCCACAGTTGTCAGTGCAGCGAACACAGCTGTGCAGAGCTTCCTCCCTTAATGAGAGTTGTTTTATCAGTCAGTAGGCTATGTGCGAGGGCAGCCACCGGGAGGCAGGACCTGAACCCTGTGCTCAGGGCCCCAGATCATCTTGGTTAAAGGGTTCCTTCCCACAGTCTGGTGTTGCCCCTGCCCCAAATGGGTAGCAGCAGGGTTGTGGTTAGAACCTAGGAGGAAGCCCTGCTCCCATGATGGATGTACCCCAGTGGAGGGACCTGGGGGTCATGGGGCTAACCAGGGCCCAGTCGTGTCTTTCAGACAGGGCACCAGCACAAGGTGAGTCCTGGCCTGGTGGGAGCTGGGTGGAGACAAAATTTTGAGGATCTGTCTGCAACCCTGCCGCATGCCCTAGATGGGAGGAGGCCCAGGCCCCTAGCAAAACACCTACGTACCAGTTAGGTTGAGGTGGGGATGGGAAAGGAAGTACTGAGGCACCTGTTTCTCTCTGCAGCCTGGTATCACCAAGCTTCATGGGTCTAGAGCCCCCACATCTCATTAGCCTGACACTGGAAAATGCTTGAGTGCTTGACACAGCACAGATAGCCTGTGGGCCCACTGGACCCACCCCAGCTGCAATGTGGGGCCAGGGCTCAGCTGGGCTGTCCCAGCCCAACTCTGGAGCAAGCTTGCTGCTCTCTGGGGTGGGGGGTGGAGGGGCTGCACAATCCCATGAGTCCAGGCAGGGCCAGGGCTGGGAGGAGGGGGAAGGGGATGGATTGTATTCAGCAGATGCTAGATGGGATCAGAACTATATGATGGATTAAATGTCCCTGACACTTCTCATCATGGAGCAGTCCCTGTAGGGGCAGGGAGAAACCATGTGAGGCTTGGGCTGGGTCCCTGGGCAAGACACACCTCGTCATGGACACAGGGTCACACCAATTTGACTGTGACTTGCCAGAGTGTACGTGGGCGGGCTCACCTGGAAAGGAGCCTGGGAGCGAGATGGCTCTGATGATTCAAGTGAGACTGCAGTCTAGTGAAACAGGGTTGGCTTCAGTGTATCATGGGGCTCAGGTCATCAGGTCATGTGGGACTGAACCTGTCCAAGGAACCCTACAGCACTGCTTCTGTAAACACTCCACATGGACTGATCCAGGCAGTACAGCTGTTGCAGATGGTGAGGCACCTTTCCTGTCTGTCCTGAGCAGGCACTCCTTTGTGGCCTGGGTGCTGCTTCCCTGACTTCCTCCTCCAGCTCCCTCTCGTTCTTGTGTCTGGAAGGGGAAAGTGGGGGTTAAGTCACCGGACTCTTGAGGACCCCACACACCCTGCACGGCTTCCTACTGAATGTGACAGAATGATAGCCACATTTTCACCTGTGTAGGATTTAAACAAAACAGCATGAGAAAGGCTCAGGTGGTATTAGGATAGTCCAGTGGTGTGTTGTGTTGGACCCTATTACTTCCAGTCCAGGGACCTGGATGGCACATGGGCATCATGTCAACTCCTAAGAGGATAAGGGTGTCCCACAGCCCCTTCTGACTCTGAGACACTCAGGGATGTTCACAGACCCCCGCAACTCCCCTGCCACCAGGTGACCTCCGCCAACAGGTAAATGCCTATTTTGCAAGTTTATTGGATCATCTTGACACAAAATCATGACAGCAGCGTGATATGTCTCCTTTACATGGGAATGTTGATAGCAAATTCTTATATAACACATCATACAATTTCGAGGTTCTAGAATCACTGCACAGGATTCTGCAATAGATTACATGCTAAAGTGACAGTTTTCATCAAAAGGATAGTTAAAACATCATCGAGGATCATCATCTCTGAGGAAAGTCTCACCGGGGTGGGCCAGAGTCCCCTTGCCCTGCCCATGAGTCGCATTAAGGGACCTGACCTCCCCAGGACACATGTGCTTCGCCATCAGGACATGGAACCCAGGCCTGGGCCTTCCCAGCAGCTGTGGATATGATGGGAGGACAAACCCCAAGACCTATTTTACTGGAAAGGAAACAAAACAATGTCCATTCCCTGCTCTTGGTAAGGGTCCTGAATAAATCCCTACCCAGATTGCAGCCCTCGCCTATGCCTTGCAATCCATTGCCATTCTCTACCCGGCACACAAACACAGCAATGGGACACAAAGCAATGGAAAACGGCTTGCATGACCATTTCCCCACCATGTTTCCTGGTGAGAGAACTGACTGGCTGTGAGATGTAAGGGGAATGTCACTGTGGTGAGCAGCCAGCCCATTTCTCGCCTCCCAGGTGGGGACTTGGAGACTAGTAGGATTGGATGACTTCACAGAAGCAGGACGTGCCTCCCTGACCTGTCCGCTGAACACCCATCACCCGGCCCACCCAGTCCTGGCTTGGACAGTGGTCACACTCATTCCTTGAACAGCTCTTGCGGCCACGTGCAGTTGACCCCGGCTACAGGAGTCACTGATGGTTTGAGGACTGGAACAGGGTTTCTCCCCAAAGAGAGGGGGGAGAGTCAAAGTAAAAAAGATGACAGGAGAAATCAGTGAACGGAGACCTCAATGTCTAACCGTGACGACAGTGGACGTAACGCCGGGCTGGTAAGTACATGCGACAAAGGAGAAACTAGCATTTGGAACCTGTCTCTCCTTCACACCCTCGCTGTGGTGGCCTCAGAGACAACAGTCAGCACGTGGCCAATGTAGCCTTCATCTCCTCCAGCAGGTTGCTGAGCAGTGTGGCATCGCTGCACTTCCCATCCACCGATACGGACTTCTCACCCTGAAAAAGGGAAAATGCAGTCCAGTATGTAGAAAACTGCATGAAAATCCTGCCTCACAAATAGATGTATTGAACTTTTGATTTTTCCAATTGCTGTCCCTATGTGGGGGTGCTTTCAAAATCAATAAAAAAAAATTTTTTTAATTGCTAAAACAAAGTTCTTCAGACAGAAGGGACTGAGCCAGAAGAAGACATGAACATTAGGAATGAGAACAATAGATAAATGGTCAACACATGGGAAAGCATATCGGACACTCTGCTCCCGAGTTCTCTTAATCTATCAAGGATCGAAAGCAAAGTATAATGTGATGTAATGGCATCTTTGATGTCTGCAAGTGCAATACAACTGTTCACAGAGGGAGGGTCAAGGGATGGATAGGGTGGTGACATACCCATATTCCACCTGAAGTTTTTATATTGATCTTTGAAAAGACCAAAGAAATTGAGTGTTAAGACAAATTTAGGTCAAAACTGCAAGTAAACAGTCCTCAAGTGTCACAGAAAAGCAATTCACCAATGACTGATCTCTCCAGAAGTGTGCAGTGTTAATGTATAGTGATGAGAAACTATTATTTCATTGTATTTTCATTAAAAGCTTGACTGAAAATTTAAATATGTAAATATAATTGATAAACTCTAGGCTAACCAAGAAAATGAGAACACAGACAATAGTGTGGTGAAGGCTTGGGAGGGGTGAGTGTGGGGAGGGGGGGGTCAATGGGGAAAAAACAAAAACCCAAAGAAGACATCTGTAATAATTTCAACAATAAAGAAAAACAAAACAAAACAAAACAAAACACAAAAAAACAAGAAAATGAGAGAAGACACAAACTGCTAACATCAGACTTGAAGGAAAGTAATTACTATTGACCACTCGGGCATTCTAAGAACAAGAGGACCACAAATGACTGCCCATATCAATTAATTCGGTAACTTAGGGGAAACAAACTATCAATAATTCTTTGAAAACCACAAAGTACCAACACTCACCTGAGGGGAAACAGAGACAGTAAGGATCCTATGACTATTAAGTAAAAGGAATGTGTAGATAAAAACCTCCCAAAAAAGAAACCTCCAAGCCTGGATGGTTTCCCTGGTGGATTCTGCAAAACGTGTAAGGAAGAAATACAGGAATTACATACAACCTCTTCCAGAAAGTGCAGAAGGGGAGAAGAGCTCCCCACCTCATGTGATGAGGCCATGGGTGCCCTGAGGCCCAAACCCAGCAGAAAATGCAAGGCCCACTGTCCTCATGAGCATGCTCCACGGGCCTCAGCAGAGCAGCCACAGACTGAGTTCAGTCGTGGGCTACATGGGACAGCCTGCAGGGCTGGGGGAGGAGACGTGGAGTGAGGAGGCTGCCTTCAGGAGGCTCACCTTTTTCACGAGGAGGCAGACGTGGTGACCCTGGATGGATCGGCTGTACAGGGAGGCGCAGGAGTCCACTCGCTCCACAACTGCAACAGAGCAAGTAGGTGAGGCCAATGTGGCCCTGAGGAGAGCAGAGTGGGAACCACGTGTTAGCAAACCCCTACCGGTCCCATCAAATCCCTTACCAGAAAAATGGTGATGAAAGCAGATCTTTGTCAAAAGGTTCTGGAAGGACATATTAATGCCATCAACCTTGATTGAGCTCATGCTCAGGTCCCCAGACTCCAGCAACTTGGCAAAGGCGTCGCTGTGGAAAAGACAAGGACAGGGAGGCTGATAACAGGCAGGGTCCCAGCATGGAGGAGGTGGGACCCCTCCTGTGTGCCAATGACATGGGCTAAACTGTGCCTTCCCCGCCCATGTTGAAGCCCCGAACTCCAGGAACTCAGAATGTGACTATGTTGGGAGATGGGGGTCACTAAGGGGCCATCATCCAACATAACTGGGTCCTTATAAAAGCAGATAAGGAAAGAGAAACCACCATGTGGGGACACAAAGAAGATGGCGTCTACATGCCAAAGACAGAGGTCTCAGAAGAAATCAACCCGCCAACACTTTGATCTAGGATTCCAACTTATAACGCTGTGAGAAAGAACCAATGTTTGCTGTTTGAGCTGCTTAGTATATGGTGTTTGTTATGTGGCTTGAGCTGCTGACATGGCAGAGGAACCGGACTTTCTGCACTACCTACAAGCTTGTCACCCAACCCTACTGCCTTTTAACACTTAGGTCAGAGGATTTTGTGAGTCAGAGTGGGTCCCACCCCACAGTAAGGTGGGACCCACTCTGACTGCCCCATGGGACGCGGGTGAAGGTGGGAAGGGAAGGCAGGCGAGCTCACGCACCTGTAGCACGGAGTCGTGATCAAGTATGAGGTGCAGCTGAAGTGCAACTTGAAGTCCAGCTTCTCGTGGGTAGAGCCCTCGTCGTTCTGTGGGAGCAGGGTGCAGGATGAGTAGAGAGGAGGAGCTGGATGAGTGGGGTGCGGGGACTATGCCTGAGAGCTCCGGAGCAGGGCGAGTGGGGAGGGGGGACAGGCCTTGAGCTTGGAAGCAGGATTACTAGGGAAAGGGGCAGGGTCTTGGAGCTCAGACGCATCCAGGTAATCTGGGAGTGGCTCCCAAGAGGGCCTCACTTGCTCTCTGGATACCCAGTCCTGGGTTCTGGGTATGCTTGGAGTGGTGTGGGGTTAATGTAGGCCATTCCACTACCTCAGGCCCTGCATACCTTAGCAATAAATGACAGGGTTCCCTTGAGTTTCTGGGCCATGATGATACTCTGAATGGTGAACACAAACTGAGCTTCGTTGGAGATGCCTGGTGAGGGAGGAAGGGAGAGAGAGGCAAGCTGGCCTGAGAAGCTGCACGAAGCCAGCCCCCCCGAAGCAGGTGAGTGGGCATCCCTAGGACCGAAGGAAGGAGGTGTGATAAGAATGAGCTCAAGCCTGAGAGAATGCCTGGCCTCCACTGAGCCCTGGACGTCAGCCACTGCTCACCTGGAGGCAGCTGGAAAGGCACAGGGACGCCGTCATGGACAGAGGAGCCCTCTGGCCGGGCCAGTTTGGTGTTGAGTGAGTCCAGCACGTTGAGCTCCATGCTCTTCAGGAAGCTGCTGCTCAGGTTTTCCAGTACAATGAACACGGTGACCTGGCTGTCCTTCTGGAGGCTGCCCTGAATGTCGTATGTCTGCAAAGCAAGGCTGGGCTGAGTGGTTGTGGTGGGAGCCCATGGGACCCATTCTGGACCAGCATAGGGGCCCAAGGGAACGCAACACCCATTCCACAGGCTCAGAAGATTGGGGAGGAATGCTTCCTAGTCCTCACTGAAAGCCTCATCTCCGTTCTGAATGCAGTACTTAGCTATTCCTGTCCTTTCTTCAAGAACAGCTTGCCATCCCATCGGCCCCTGACCTCACACACGCTGAGCAGGCCTTGCTATCATACATGTGACGTGGGGTTCTTTCCATGGAGAGGCTGCCAATGGGGACACACAGTTGGAATCACTCATGCCTCTCATGGTGCAGCCACCTCCCCCACCCATACAAAGGGACCCCAAGCTACCCACCAGCGCCTCTGAAATGCCTGCATCACTCACCATTTTAACGTAGGTATTCTCAGCCAGGAGAGAGTAGCTGGACATGGGCTGGGAACAAAGGAAAAGGATTCAGCTTTGGTTCACCAGGGCCTTAGAGCGCCCTCACAAAACAAAGTCGGTGGAAGCTGCCAAGTGCTTTGGGTTGAAATACTAGGCCTATGAGAACTGGGGGCAAGAAGTCCCCCTCCAACACAAGTTTACGCCCAGGGGATTCCGATACCAGCATGGTGAGAGATGAACCACCCCCTCCATCCATGTCCACAGCCAGACCCTAGGGACCACCAGCCCACCGCCTAAGGCCTGACAGCCTGCCACAGCTGGCTCCTAAGAGGAAGTAAAGTGCCCTCACCGGAAGAGGCTCATGGAGTGCGCCGTTCTCCAGGGGCTCTGCCACCTCATCGTCTGCAGGAGGCTTCTTCTTGGACTTCTTCTTGTCTTTGGGTCTCTCCTCCTTTTCCTTCTTATGCTTCTTCTTCTTATGCTTGGATGGTTTCTGAAGCCAGAGAATAGGTCGGGGTCAATCCCAAACTTTTATGGCGATGATGCCCTCCCCTCCTGTACCCTGGCTGAAGACACAGAGATCAAATGCACCCAGGTAAGGGTCAGATGTCAGGGTGGAATTCATTCAATGGCCCAGCAAGTAGGAAACTCGTCAGAACACACCCAAGAATTGAAAACCTTTGTCCACACAGAATCCTGCCCACATGTGTTCACAGCAGCAGGATTCACAACAGCCAAGAAGTGAAAACAATTCGAAAGGATAAGCACAAGTCATCCATTCGCACTAGAATATTACTCAGCCATGAAAAGGCGTGAAGCACTGACACCATGTGGATGGAATTTGAAAACAATGCTTAGTGGAGACACAAGGGTCACAGTGTGTGATCCCATTTATGTCCAAAACAGGCAAAAGCAGAGACAGGAAATAGATGGGTAGTTGTCAGGCTGGGCGGGGGTCAGCCTTCCCGAGTGGTGACTACTGATGGAAACAGGTTCTTTTTTTGGGAAGAGAGGATGATGAAATGTTCTGGAATTAGGCAGATGGTTGCACAACACAATTCTTAAAATGTACCACCAACCAGTAGTGAACTGTTCACTTTAATGGGCGAGCTTTGTGGTATGAGTTACAACTCAATAAAGCTATGAAAATCAGAATCCCATAAACACAGTGACAGGAGACCACCATCAGGTCCATGGCCCCCACTGGAAGAATTTGGGCAATAGGTAACCATCCTCCACCCCTGAACCTGGTCTCCCCGCAACCAGCCCTGAATGTAGGTGCTTGGCCCACCCCCATGAGAATGACCAGGTAGGAATCCTCACCTTCTCAGAGTCTCGCTCTTCCTCCTCCTCCTCCTCCTCATCTTGCTCCTGTCTCTTGGGTTCCTCACGCTCTTCCGCAGGAGCAGTCACGACTGTGCTCACTGTTGGCCCTTCCTGCAGGGAAAACAGTGGTGAAGGCTCAGGGGTGGGTGGGGGTGGAGGAGGAGAGGGTAGCCAGAACCCCAAACAAGGTATCCTCTACCCCGTGCCCTGGCCTACCCTCATACTGGGGCACACCCCAGGCCCTCTGCTCAGGCGGCCTCCTCTTGCCTGCCACATGTTTTGTCAGCATGCAGGTGTGTGGCCATCAATGCATGCGGTTGACAGATGGGAGAGGAAGCCTGGTCCAAGACCAACTGACACTGACTGGGTCACGGCATAAGACCACAGAGCGCCATCTACTTTCATAAAGGGAGTGCTCAAGGCTGCTGCCAGATTCGGGGGGCACTGTGGATGGGGCTGGGGCAGTGGCAGGCTCTGTGTTGAGGGTCAGTCGCCTAACCACTGCCACATTGCTACAGCCACTGCCTCGGTAAGGCATGAGGCATGAAAGCTGCCCGAATCTGGCTGGCCTGTGTGAGAGTCCATCACTGGGGCCTGGACAGCCAGGAAGGTCCTGATGGGTGATGGAGGGGAAGGGCTTATGTGGGCAGCATGCAGAGAGGGTTGTCCCTGCACTCCATAGAGGCAGCGCTGCCAAGACCATGAAAGGCACCAATCTAGCTGAGGACCTTGGGGTTAGCACAGTGCACCTGTCAGGGTCTTACCATGGATGCGGCTGGGGCAGCAGCAGGTGGTGGTGGTGTGGTGGACAGCCAGAAATCCAAGTCCTCGCCCTGAAACCACAGAAAGATGGGCTGTGGCCACAGCAGCGGGACAGGCCCCAGAAACCCAGGTGGACCCTGCAAGGCAGCCCACTCCAGGCACAGGGCCGTGTGGATAAAATACATGCAAACACAAAAAATATCTGGATGTCCCGCTTAGGGAGGCTGACATTAGTTCATCCTCCCCTAATCACAACAGGCTGTGACAAGTCTCAGTGCCACCAAGGCTGGGGTGCCTGCCCTGTCTCCCATGCGGCTGCCGCCTGCGCCGGAGGGAGGGAGGAAGGACGACGAGATCCACAGCAGGCAGCACTCACCTTCCGCTCCTTCTCTTTCCTTCTTTCCCGGTCTTTCTCTTTGTGCTTCTTCTCTTTCTTCTTGGGTTTCTTGCTTTTCTTCTCTATGACAGGTATATCCTCTTTCTCAGGGGACTTGGAGGTCTCGGCATTTCTGTGTTTCTGGACGGGCAGTTTCTCGCTGTCAGCTAAGGGCCTGGGGGTAGGGTAGGGGCAGGTCACAGGAAAAGCTGGACTTGTCTTCCTGCACTTGATCCCTGCCACCAGGCATGCGTGTGGCCTGGGACAAGGTCTGGAGGAGGATGAACCCTTTGCCACCCCTTCTGTGCGCACACGTTGTATACAAATGTAAAGGGTGGAGGGGGATGGCAAGGACAGAGAAACATCAGGAAAGCCTATGTCTGAGTCCAGCCCTGCAGGGCCATTACCCAGGCCCAGCCCCACACTCACTTATCCAAGTCAATGTCCAGGGCTCTGTAGGGATCATTAGGATCTTTGTCGTCCTCGTCACTGGGCAGAGCATTCTAAGGGAAGAAGGAAATTTGGTGTTGTCACCCAGCCCACTGGACCGAGCTCAGGAGGCCCCTCCACCACCTTTCTTGGACACAAATGCCCAGGTCCACAGACATGAGAGTATCTGATCAGCCCAAAAGGTTGGAATGGGCCAGTACCTCCAGGCTACAGGAAACAGTGGGAGTGCAGGGTTGGGGAGGGAGAAGAGACGCGCGCACACACACACACACATACACGTCCACTCATAGCACAACACCCCCTGGCCTTCAGGCTTGGGCATAGAACAGCACTGGCTTCAGCCTTCCTAGGGCACAGAGATAGTGGCAATGAGGAAGCACACTTGCGTGTAGCTCTCCGACCAGCTGGGTCACATGGAGGCGGAAAGGAGCCTGTGTCGGGCTAAAAGGCTGACCTCGGGCATCTCCTCAGTGACGATGTCCACCTGCTGAGCCGGGGCAATGTCCTCGTCACTCTCTGTGTGCAGCGAGCTATGGCGTCTCGTCTTGCCCTTCTTCTCCTTCCTCTTTTTCTTCCGCCTGTCCTTCTCAAGCCGCTGCCGGTGCCGCCTCTCCTCCTCCAGCTTCACGTACTGCTCTGATGTGGGCAGCCCTGTAGGCATGAACATGGGCATCAACCCCATCCAACTCCAGCCTCAGAGCCGTATGTGAGCAGCCTGGGCTCAGGAGAAGCACCCCGCACCCTGCCTGCACTACAGGGTGATGGGACATGCAGGCAATGCCCCTCGAGCCACTAGACTCGGGTCTCCTGCCACCCTTGCCATCAGGGAGCTCCCTGTCCCTATGCCACCTGCATTCCCTAAACTAGGCAGACACTTGCCTGGCACCTTCAGGGGCACTGAGAGATCGATCTGCACTACAGGTATGTGCTCCACGCCTGGTGCATCCTGGTAACGCTGCAGAGGCAAACAGCAAAACGTTATTGGGCAGCATGAACGAGGAGGAGTTCACTGCCCAGTAGAGGGTGTTAGTGACGATGACATGGGGGAAGGAAGGGTTCCTCCTGGAAGATTGTCTTCAGCATGAACAAGTATAGATTGAGATACAAAACTTCCATTAACTTTCTCCCTCTCAATCGCTTTTTTCCAAGTTAGGTAGACAACACAGGTACCCTCTCACACAGCAAGTGGGGAAGGGTCTGTGAGTCCCTTAGGAGGCCAAGCAGAGATTCAGCAAGCCCAAGAACGGAAGCACATGAGCCCACTAACCAGAGCCACGTCTAGAGCCCAATGTACCCTGCATTGGGAGTCCACTGGGTGAAGGGTATCAATGAAAGCAGCCGGTACCACCACGGACCGATATGTAGAATGTTCTTGCCAATCAGAACATCCCATGTGCAGCCCCCACATGCTTAGAGGTGCCACCTTTGCAGCCTTTCTGCCTATTGGTCAGAGTAGCCTGAACCTGAGCACCATGTATGGGACTGCCTGTTTCCTAGGTCCCAGGGTCTGGAAACCTCCTCAGTCCTGCCATGTGGATCTATGAAGACAGCCCATCAATGGCCTGCAGATGGTGGCCCCTGGTCTCCCCAAGAATGGACAGGGCCCGCGCAGGGCCAAGTGTATGTCCCTGGAGGATGTTTCAGGCAGGTCTCACCTTTTGGGGGGACGGGGAACTTTTGATATAGAAGGGGTTGTTGGCCTGCTCCTGTTTCCGAGCTTCTCGACGCTGTGGGGACAAGATTCAAGGTCAGTGAACATGTGGAGCATAAGTGACAGTGAGTGGGCTGTAGAAACCGGCATGGACGCGTACAGCTTCACCCCTTGCTCTGGTCCCATGCTGGACATGGAGGAGGAAGCATAAGCCCTTGTTCCTTTCCAGCTGTGGGCCACCTCCATGCTGCAGTTCCAGGGTAACAGGGGGCCAGGGTTCACCAGTACTTTCTCTATGGGCCTTTGACTGACAAGGATACTGGGGTCAGCAGCGGAAGTAGCAGGTGTGGGGATAGGCAGCAGGTGGCGATAACCCCAGGTACAGGACTATATCTCAAGTGGGGAGACCCCCTCAACTCCAGGGCACAGCTGAGATGGGAGCCAGGTCACATTGCCCCAAGGCTTAGCCTGGGAGGCCCAGGACAGTTCATGAGAGGGGGACTGTTGGGGTTCCTGAGGTGAGGGGTAGTGTCCATAATTTCGGAGAGAGGAGCCAGGTATGAAACACAGCATCTCTGTACTTTGGGCTACTGTTATAAAGTCCTGTACCCGGGAGGCTTTGAAGCTGACAGAAGTGTGCTGAGTGCACCTATAGGGCCCTGGGCGCCAGGTCAGGCCCCCGTGGGTCTCTCTAGGGTCAAAGGAAGTTTCTCTTCACTTCAACAAAACTCAACTCTGGCATCAAGGGTTGACTCAGTCCTCTGTGGAGGACAGTGGGACACAGCCTAGATCCAGCAGGACCATGCACGGCTGCACGAGCTAGGGGTTCAGAGCTTGCTCTGAGCGGGCCAATTGCCCCAAAGTCATGACACTCACCCGGGCCAGCTCCTCCTCATCGGCCTTGGGTGGCTGCTGCTTGGCATGCCGTTGCTCCTCATCATGGAAGATAGCCTTGGGCATCTCATCCTCAGACTCACTATCTGAGAGCGGCTCGTTGATCCAGGCATCCAGGTCCAGGCTGCAAGGCACAGCGAGGTCACACAGGAGCTCCAGCCTGGGAGCCTGACCCTGGAGTACTTATGATAGGGGCCACAAAGAATGAGGCAGAGTCCAAGGGACCCTGGAGCCTGTGCTACACTTCACGGCTCCCCCATTCTGGGGCTCACACCACCCCTGAGGTTTGTGGGAAAGAATTGCCAGCAGACTCACTTCCTAAGAGTGGCACCAAGGATGGAGACAGCAGGGCCCAAGAACTGTGAACTCTAGTATGATCTACGTGATGGGGATCAAGCCTAAGGGAGCCTCAGGTACAGGAGTCCCTTTTCTTTTACTTAAGACTCAGGCAGTGCTGCTTCCACCGCCCTTCTTGGGGCCACAAACCCTGCCCCCAACTCAATTTCCTTTTATGAGCCACATGGCTCACCCTTCGGGGACCGGAACCTTCTTCTGGGCCTTGGGAGCCACTGGGTTCAGCTCCCCGGCAAAGAGGGCGCACACTTCTTCTGCCACTGGCACATCCTTGGCCTGAAGCTTCTGGATGTGCTTGACCAGCTGCAAGATGCAGGATGCCTGTGGGGCCAAGGAGGAGCTATGGATGAGTCAAGGAGCATAGGGCTCTGAAAGCCATCTGACAATCACAGGGCATCACTTAGACCATGCAGGAACCCAGCCCATGGAGGGGACATGCAGCTGCTTTGTCTGGAGCTCTGCTGAGGACACCTGTAAGGCCCCACAAGAAGTCTTTGGCTGTGGAGCAAATAGCTCTGGCTACCAGCTCCTTCACCAGAGGTAAGTGTGGAACAAAACCAGGCCCACAAGCAAGATGTGTAGAAGGGGCCATGCCCAGACCACCAGCAGGACTGTGGAGCTCTAACTTAGGGTTCAAGAATGCAACCCACTGACCCTGAGTCTGCCAACACCCTTAAATCAGGGTCCACACATTCCCCACAACTCTCAATGGGCTCCACCTGTGCTCCCTCAGCACGTACCCGCTCTTGGACCTCCAGGTCTGCACTCTGCACAAACTGGGGTAGCCGCTCCACCATGAGCTGTGTGAGCTCCTGGGCCGCCTCAGCATCCGAGTCCTGCTCCTTCTGCTGCAGGATGGACGCGTACAGCTTCACCACATTCTGCACATACACGGCCTGGATGTGGCCTGGCAAAGTGGTGACCTTGGGCTGCAGCATGGCCTCCAGGGTCTGGTGGGGCTCCTGCAGGTGCCTGATGGCAGGGAGAGGTGAACAGAGAAGGGGGGTCATGCGCTCTGCTAAAGGGGGGGCTACTCCCAACCCCACCCAGCATCAGGGGTTGAGGGAGGGGATTTAAGGGAAGAAACCAGGGCAACAATGTGCTAATCACAGAGTAGCTAAAAAGAGTTAAGAGAAAAAGGACACCATTCACCAGCAAGAATGTGGTGGACAACCTGAAACCAACAAGGACAGGAAAAAACCCATGCACGTGAGGATGGGCACAAAGCTCACAGAGGCTTTCCCTAATGAGAAAGCAGCAGGGATGCTGCCAGTGCAGAGGTGGAGCGCTCTATGATGGGGAAACCAGGTTTGCAGACTAGGCTCTGGTGTGGCAGATGCCAGGGAGAGGACGAGTCTGCCGAACACGTTCCCTCATCCTTCTTCTCGTGAGCACAGGCCCCAGGAGCCCGTTGGCGCCCACTCACTCTGAGAACTCCCCACAGATCCAGGCAGCGGCGTAGAGCACCTCACAGATCCCATTGCGCTGGGTGCTACTGGCCACCAGGTGAGTGCTGTCGAGCAGCACAGACATCTGTGACACGGCGAACTTCCGGATGGCCTTCACTCGGATGGCCACGTCCAGCATCTGGGCAGCGATGAGGTGGCCGTGGCGAGTGCCTTCCAGCCGGGTCAGCTCCACCAGGATGCTGATGTACCTGCAGAAGGGAGCCATTGAGACATGCCCACCAGAAGGCTGGTCCCTGTGCCCCCTGGGCTATGGATGCATGGGGACGTGCCATTCAAAGTTTGTGATGTGTTGGTAGTTGGACTGGCTACAGATGTCAATGATCTTCGTAAGCAGCTCATCCCGGTAGGTTGTGCCTTCCGCCTTGTCCACGTGGGTCATCAGCTTCTTGACAATCTCCATCAGGTTCTTCTTAGACACCTGTGGGGGAGAGAGGGGGGCTTGTGAGAGAGGGGTTGGGCAAGGGAACACAGAGAATGACAGAACCGACCCCGGAGGGGCACACACCATTCCATACAGGAGGTCGAGGGCCCGCAGCCGGATGGACTCGTCCTTGTCATCCAGACACTGCAAAACGAGGTCTTTGTGGGCCTGCACAGACTTGGGGTGTGTTCTCAGGATCTTGGACATGGCCAACAGCCCCAGGTATTTCACTGAGGAGACAGTAAGACACGGTTAAACCTGAACACACTGCAAAAGGCTTCAGGGCTGACACAGAGAGAGGCCAGGTCTGCAGATGGCCTGCCACCTGGCCCTGACCTGAGAACATGTTTCACTGCTGGCCCCTTTCACCGCACCCTCCAGAACACCCTTCTGGCCATGTTCAGCCTGAAGCCTGTTCTGTAAATGAAGTTGAATTGGCACAATGCCACCCGTTACTTAAATCTTGACTAAAGTCGGCTTTTAAGCTACAAGAGCAGAGACTATATAACTGCAAAAATGAAGACTTATTGGCTGTCCCTGCTCTAAACAAATCTGACCTCAAAAAGAGCAGTCCACATGCCTAGGCCTTAGAAGCCCTGGCCACCACAGTCAGGCACTAGGCGGTGTCATTGGCTGGAATCTCTCAACAGAACACATTTACAACAGAAGAGTGCACACAAGACCAGCAGGGCTGCTCCATGTCTGTCAGAAAGACATCAAGGAGCTGTGCGCTGCCATATCTAATAATGACAAAGTCTTATGCACCCAGCAGGAATGCACACAGCTCTACAAAGGGGAGCGACTTACAGTTTTGGTCCGAGTCTTCTATTAATATCCTTAACTTCTGAACACAGAGCTGCAAACAGGAGATGACACTGGTTACATCTCCTGAAGCAATGATGAATGCAGTGAACTCCAGCCTGCCCCACACCCCTATGAACTGGGGAACTCTGCACACCATGGCCTCCATACTACGGAGCACCCGGATGAGCTCAGGAGGACTGTTTGTAAGCACCACTGAGGACAGAGAGACAGTAGATATCCAATGTAGATGCATCTTACAGATGGGCAGTGAGAGCACCCACAGAAACATGCAAGGACACCCTGGCAGTTTCCATGGGTGCTCACATGTGTGAAGACACAAGACAGCATAGCAATGCCTTCTGGGACAAGGATGAGATCCGGGGACCTAGTTACATGTTACTTATGTAAAAATAAACTTGAACCCCCCAAACAATGGAGTGACCATCGCAACAGTCCCCAGGCCACTCAGGGAGCCCATGGGGCTCTGTGCTCCAGGGTGAACACAGCATTTACAGGGGTCACAAAGAAGATAGAGATCCAGGATGGGGGAGACCCGAGAACAGGAGACAAGACATAGGCACAGGTTCAGGTTTCTGCAAGGAGAGCCAGGAGCTGCTAAAGAACTCAGAGCTGTACCAGGGCAGTCGAGCAGGTATGGCCACTGGCTTGCTCCCTCCTAGAGTGAAGGGCACCGGGGACCAGGCATGAATGATGGGGACGTACGAGGGTGGGCCAGCATCTGTCATATCACAGGAGCAGGAGGCTTCCAGGGTAGGGACACTGAAGGGAGAAGAGGCCCAGACGATGGCAGAGCCTCAGGACCCTGTAGCATGTGTCTGGCCCGGGACATACCTGGATGCTGGCACTGTGATTAGGCATGCCGGAGGACAAGGAGATGAGAACTGAAACAGACAACCTTCAGTTAAGAGCTTGGCAGGATGACATCCACTCAACATGTCCAGTGTGTGTTTGGAGGGGGGAGAGGGGAGGACATGACCAAACACACACTGGACATGTTGAGTGGGAAATACCATCACATTGGGAACTGCTTGGACCAGCTGGTATTTGTGCAGGAAAGGACTAACACAGCATCCTGACCACAGTCCCCGGGAAGGCAGGCTTGCAAGTCTGTCAAGGCTGGTCCTCATCAAGAGTCCAGGAACTGAACTGATGGGGGGTGAGGGGGGCGGGAACAGGAGGGAAGCATTCCCTTTCCCTAAATTTCACAAACCCATTGTTTATGTGGAGCAATGGCACTTATCCTGGAGTCTGGACCTTGCACATTCTGGGCAGAGGCACCTGTGTAACTAGCCCCAGTGAGAACACTGGATGCTGGGTCTCTGTGGTCAAGAGAAAATCAAAGCCCTAAGAGTACAGGCATTCTGTCCAGGGTAGTTCCACAGACTCAGACCACACTGTTATGCCTGGTGCTCAGCACAATCACATGAGACCCTTGACCTCTGCGATGTGCCAGCCCCTGGACAACCTGACCAAGGCCACTGCCCTCCCAGTAACCCAACTGCTCCACCTATCTCCAGGGCCATCTCTGATCCTGCCATGCCCCAGCCCGCCCCACCGACTTTCCAAAGGCAGGAGACTACTCTGGGATCTGTGGTCACCATCTACAGGCACTGGCCTGCCTGCATGCCACCCTTCTCTCCAGAACTGTCATCAGCCCTTAGGGATACTCATGGCCCACTCCAGGCCACACAGCTACAAGCAAGGAGCACAGACCCTGAGCCAGCTTCCTGTGATTCACTGAACTGAAGGTTGCCCATGGGTCCAGGATGAAGGACCACAAGACTGCTTCCCAATAGCTTTGGGCAGGGACGGGCAGAGACAGGCAGGCAGTGCGAAGCTGAGTCCCCCGAGCCCCAGCTCTCACTGCCCATCTGTAAGATGCCCAGCTATAGCAACACAAGGCTCAGACGTCGAACCAGGAGATAGCCAGCCGGCCCGGGAGTAACAACTTTAGACACAGCAAGGAGAGAGACTGTAAGTCCTCAATGGTGTGAACACGCATCAGCAGTGTTCTGCATGGCCCTGGGCCAAGTCCTGACTCTAACAAACGGTTTCTCAGAAGACCTTCTGAGGAGCAGCCATGATTGCATTGCAGAAAGTCTGTGTTGTGGACTCCTACCCCTAAGTACCGATGGAGTGTGACTGTAATGGATGGGACAAAAATAGCAGGATTGGACATTGGAGGCCGGTGAGGGCAGTGGACTCTGGCTGTGACACTTCCCATAGGGCTGGGAGTGGTTCAGAGATGGACTAAACATACAGCACTGAGACCAGGTGAGAGTCGAGTGGAAAAGGTTGGGAATCTGCAATTCCAGGTGACCTTGAATACACTAACGGGGGTTGGGGACGGACGGCCATCAGGGACCAGCCCGTCCCAGGCCCCATCACCAGGATGGGCACTCTCTTGTCCCACCCGAGATCCCATGAGGTAGTAGTGGGGTAGGGCCTCCCACTAAGGACAGCAATCTGTTTCAGAACCAGGTAACTGTGGTTCTTACCTGCGATGACAGTGTTCACACATTCGTAGAGAAGGGACATGGCAGACGTGCTGGAGAAGGAACAAAAAGACGTGAGAACAGTGATGTGTTATTCTGTGAGACACAAGTAGACCCCACTGCACTGCATGTGAAAAAATATGGTCATGTCAGCAATGGGTCCATGACAGCTAAAACTGGAAAGTCACATCGGATATGGCTTCACCCTTTGGCCCAATCTCCTCCCTCTCCCTGCTCCAAGGTGGGGCTAGGGTGGGAGTTCTGGCTCTTGTCCATGCTCCTGGCATCTGGTATCTCTGCCTGGTCAGTGAGGCCCAGAGGCTACTCTCTCACCTCAGTCATCAGAATGCTCTGGAGGACAAGAGCATGCCATCCACTCACCACAGGCAACCTGCAACACTCCCTCCACAGGAGCCTATTCCCTTACCCTCCCAACTGTGCAACATCCATAAGGGAAAGTCAAATTCCCCACTTGCTCTGGCAGCACAAAGACAATTCTACCAGTCAGAAGACCACTGCCGGTTCTACTGATGGAGGAGCCTGAGGGGCAGGCAGACATGGCCACACGCAGGCAGGCAGATCATAGAAGTCTGTGGCCCTAACCCCACCCCACCCCCGCCCAGGGTACCCATGGAATTGTGAGCACAGCCCAGACCTATAACTAAGGTGGAGACCAAGTGCATCTTCTCAGCTGATATTCTCACAAGTGATGCTCTCCAGCCTAATCACCCAAACCCGAGTATGGAGGCCACATGTTCCAGGAGCAGGGACATTCAAAGCCAGTCCACATCCCTAGTCACATGACTAATGGCTCCTTGCTAATCTCTGAAAACCATAGCTATGATGTAAACTCCATGATTAGTTATTTATAGACGAAGGAACCGCTGAGCTAAAGCCAGCCCCATGATTAGTTATTTATATAAAACCCCAAAAGTCCCACGCCCAGACACCTAGTGTACCTAATTATCTTGGAACACCTGATTGGTTTGTGCATGAGTAGCCCAAAGCCCAAGGGATGTCTTGAGGCCTGGACCTCATGGGGAGGAGCATGTGGCTATGATGAGCATGGGGAAAAGGCATCCTGCACCAGCAGAGGGAGCTACAAGCTATGGATTGCTGACAGCCCAAACAGGGTATTCAGGGACAATCAGAAACAGAATCTGACATTGTCCTGCACTAGAAATGGGGAGTTGAGGGAGATCTACCTTATACATAGACAAAAACCCAAAAAGGCAGCCAAATGGGGAGACAAAAAACAACCCCCAAATGAAAGAGCATGGGGACCCTGACTACCACCGACTGGATCCCTGTACGATCAAAGGACTCCTCATCAATAAGGGGGCAGGGATCTTCAGCAGGCTGACCATTCAGTGTGCAGGGACCCTGCTTATTTATGCCTGGCATTGAGCCCATCCACCACCTGTGGGAACAGCTCAAACCCAAACCCCTTGGAGCCCTCACCACTATCATTTCCCAGAGAAAATGACCTCATGGCTCCAGTTCCTCGTGCTGCCCACATCCACCTCACTGGGGGACCCTGGCAGCAGATCTACTGAACCACCTGTCATCTGGCCCCCACGATTCAACTGCAGGCATCTTAAGTGGCATAGAAGCTCTTAGAACACGACCTGATAACAGACAAACTAACAACATGGCCATTTAAGGCCTTCACCATGATTGCCGAAGACCACTATGACCAAGAGGTGCGTACCTTTCTTCATTTTCCTTTGTTTGTGTTGTTTTAAAAATGGAGTGAGGGAAAGCCAGACCAGCCTGGTCCCAGGAGGGCCAGCAGGTACCGAGACAGTTTTTCATCTGCAGCAAAGTCACAATGTGTGTGTTTGCTTTTCCATCCCGAGATTTTCCTTGGGCTTACCCCTCCCACATGTTAACAGTCTCCTAGGGAGCACAGGCTCGCCCACAGCAGGTGTGCCAAGGACAGGTGTGTGTGTGTGTGTGTGTGTGTAAGCCCCGAGGTTTACCTGTGGATCAGGTTGGTGAGAGGCTCGATCAGCTTCTTGCCCAACCTTGGCTCCAAGGGGGTCAGAGCACCAAACTAGGGGATAAGAGGCCCAGGTCACAGGCAGCAAGAGCAGGTTAGGCACATCTGGGACTCCACACGACCATGCTGACAACTCCAACCCCCACCCCCTCCCAGCTCCCAGGACACACTCATGGTCTTTCCACGCGTAAGAAGAAAGTTGGGGACACTTACGAGTTTGATGATTTTAATGAGGACCCAATTGTTTGTCGAGGAGGTCATCAGCTTGAAGAATAGTGGGGCCAGGGAAAGGTAGTTTTTGGGGTTGCGTCTGGCCAGCTCACAGATGACATTGACTGCCGCCGACTGGACCCCTGTGAGATCAGAGGGATTGAGCATATGTGAGGAGCTGATGGCCCCTTCCCAAGACTTGGCTCCCCCTCCCAACGTGTGGGAATATAATGAAGGCCATCTGTACTGCCCGGCTCCGCAATCAAGCAAGGGCCAAAAAGAAACTGCACTCAAAGTGACCCGGGCTGCAAATAGCTGGCGTTTTTATCTCACAGCTCGTGCACGAGCACATCTACCCTCATGCCCTGTTGGCTGTTTTCTGTACTCTATACAGCCCTGTGCTGACAAGCTTGTGTTGTGGAGGCTTCACCAGTTGGCTACCCACAGTGCATACACAAGTTCTAATAAACTCATGTCTCTCTCAGCCAGACCTCCAGGTTATTTCAGAACCGGCAAACAATACACCGAGGCCTTCTGGATCTTGGCACTTTATCTAACAGAGGTCCTCATCACTAAGGGAGGGGTCCTCAGCAGGCTGGCCATTCTGTGTGCGGGGTTCCTGCTTATGTCTGGCACTGCACCCATCACCTGTGGGCAATGCTCAAAACCCCAATCCTTTAGGGCTCTGACCACCATTGCTCCCCAGAGGAGAGGACCCAAGGTTGTGAGGTAGGTCCCCATAGGGTCAAAGTAACGCCTGGAACAAGATGCCCACCACCAAAGTGACTGTACTCCCCTCCACCTGACGGCAACCACTCTCACCCCTAGCCCATGTCTGCTGCCTTGGCTGCTTTTCTCCAGCCAGAACTTTCTCCACCTATAATTCTCTGTGGTGCACAGCAGGTTCCCCGAGAAGCATCAGAACCCACAGTGGATTTAGAGAAGCTAGTTTGCACCTGCTCAGCCCAGACACGGAAGGAGTGAGAAAGTAATGGGAGGAATGAGGGCTGGAATAAGCCCCTCAGTGTAGGATGGGAGCATGACTATTGATATGCAGACAGACAGACAGACAGGCCCTTGCCCAGGGTGTTGGTGTCGGCTGAGGGTAGAGGAGATTGACTCCCCAGCAACATAAGCACACTGAGTGTCCCAACCTCGGTTTCTAAATCCCACACCAATAAATGGGACTAGGGCTGCTTGGAGACATGGTGGATTCCAGGGCTGAACGTGCCTCTTGTGCCAGAAAGTAAAGAGGTGCAGGGGAGGATGGGTTTGCAAAACAGGGGTCCTGGGACCTACTGTCCTCAACTCCTTCCTCACAACACCCGGCACCGGGTTCTAGATACTGGAAAAACACTACACCCCAGTACAATCCTCATCTTATCTCGAATCAACAAACCAGGGTCAGGGTCCTCCAGCTTCTCTTTCAGGCGCGGGAAGGCAGGGCGCAGAGACTCTGGGTACTTCAGGAACACCTTGTACATGATCAGCACAGCCTTCTTCCGGATGTACGGCTTGGTGTGTGACATCTGTGGGAGCAAAGAGCCATCAGGCTTCTCTCAGCACTACATCCTGTGCACCTGCCTGTACACCTGCACTGCTCACCTTCCACACCTCCTACCCATGACTTACCTCCCCACACCTGCCCTGCTCACCTGTTGTGCACATCTGTGCTCACCTCCCACACCCGCTACTCACGTCTCACCTTCCCACACCTGCATGTTCACACCTCACACTGCCCTGCTCACATCCTATGCCTAACCTCCATTTCCCAAAGGAAAACCCTCTCTCTAGCTTCCAACCTTCAAGCCCCACCAAGCCCAGGCATCACACAATAGTGTGCTGGGTGGGATGAAAACCTGTCTCCCTGTGTCCATGACCCTAGGCTTGACCTCCAGAGGCTGAGACCCTCCTCCGTGGACTCACTGAGGAGCTGGTGGGAGACGGGGGCAGAGAAGGTGAAAAGAAATTCACACTGGAAAGAGTCTGCCCATCAATGTTGGCCTCAAGTTTTCCAGGCTGCCAAGATCTGACCCTAGACCAGGATTCTGAGGAGCGTTTCCAGATTCCCCTCACCTGGGCCTCAGTCTGCTCTGTGCCTCCACATTCCATAGCCCTGGCTCCGTCCTCCTGGGACTATGTTCCTGCCATGAAGGCCTCTTGGCCCAGGTGGGCATACTCATCACCTGTCAACGCCCTAGGGAGCCACCCCCTAAGAAAACTGTCCTAGACCCCCATGACCTGGCACCAACGTGCAAAATAAGCAACTCATTAACACCCCTCTGTGGGATCATATTACTGTCACCTAGTCTGAGTCATCACACTTTCTAAAAGCACCAAAAAGTCAATATTTTTGGCTTGATGGGCCAAAGATTTCTGTCCAGTTAGTACTTGGTTCTGCCTTTGAGCTCTGAACCCACTATAGATACCGAATAAATGAATGGCAGGGTCATGTACAGATTCAAGGATTTACAACAGATGGCTGTGGTGTGCTGGCCCCTGATCTATAAGCTGACTGCACTGACAGTCCTTGAGGTCATGAGCTGAGGCCTTCCCACTAGCAAGCACAGCAAACAGGCTGACTGTGTAAGGCCAGAATTACCTTTTGATCATCACACACACACACACACACGGAGTTGGAGAACTAGTGCAGTGTTTCTGAAGGCCATGATTTCTAGGAGGCCATCCATATTTAGAATGAACTTCCAGACACCCCAGAGATCAGAACTGGTTGGGGTTATGCCTTTCAGATCAAATAAACTATGAGAAGTCAAACTGTAAACAGACGGAAACAAATGGCTTTAGGGGTGGAGAATTAAGAAGATGACCCTGACCATACTGCTTGTTGAGACAACCGATACCATCACCTATACCTCAATAAGAGAGTAACTGTCAGGTCACACTCCTGATCTCAAGTGTGAAGACCCTCAGCTAGAGCATACCTGCCAGTGACACACCCCTTCCCCAAGCAGAAGTAAGAATTCAAGAATGATAGTGGCCACTAGATGATGAAGATGAAGACAGTGACTCGGTTTCCCCCTCTCATCCCAGGGATCCAGACCTATTTCCATATCCTGAGCTTTCTTAGTGTGACAATTTAGCCTCAGTTTCCCAGGCATCCATGAGTTTCAAATTGCACACTCACAAACTCACCAATGTCATGATGTCATTGGCCAAGTCTCGGGCAAGATCTGGGGTAACAAAACAGGACAGTCCAGTCAGTGCAACACCAGTGTCGTACTGGCTCGGGCTGCTCAGGTCCTGGAAAGAAAGGAAGAAGGGTTAGGGGCAGGCGCCAATCGTGCATCACCCAGGTCCCTGCCGTGCCCCCGCTGTGCCCCCGCCATGCCAAGGAGTCACACAGAGCAGCCAGTTCCTGTCATTGAGAGAAGACCTGGGATGGGGATAAGAGGAGGGTCGCACCTCACTCCTGGCACAGCCCCATGTCCCAGGGATGTGACTAGGGCTGAACTCCCTGCCTGTGAACTCAGGACAGAGGAGATGGTGTGGCCAGCCAGTCCCACCCACCCAAGGGGAGCCCCTCTGTCCACGGGGGTGTCTCCCCTTCAATAGCCAGGTTTCATTCCTCTGGGCTCCTCCCCAAAGCAGGAAGTTAGGCCTATGCCTCATCCTTGAGGTGAACAGGAAAACCAAGCACAAAGAACAACACATACCTAACTGCATCCCCCCACAATGTCACTGACCTGCTGCACTCAATCTCTAGTTCTAAGACCAACTGCAGAAGTACCTCATGTTAACATTAGGAAAGTATTCTATTTATATCACAAACTTGTTTTTGTGGAGACATTTTCTAAGGTACCTCTCAAAACATTTTATATGTGCATATGTGGTAAAAAACACACAATACTGATGCATTTTAAAAATTAAGCTTCTAGTCTATGCTAATAATATAAAAATTATTGGCTTTTAAAATTGACTCCAACCATGCCTGATGAGATAAAAACACACCAGAACTCACAGTACAGAACTCAGTCCCTGATTGACGGACTTTCCATTTCAGAGTGATTCACAAAGGGCCAAGCAGAGGGTGGACACTATGGAGAAATGCCACGAGGTTTCTCAAAAATGGAGGATTTGGAAGAGGACACTGGTGGGCAGGTCTGTGGCAGTCGTGCTCAAAAGTCTCAGGTTTATTTAAAATGGCATGCACACGCCGAAACCGGTAGAGCGTCGGTCTGCGGACTGAAAGGTTCCAGGTTCGATTCCAGTCAGGGGCATGTACATTGGTTGCGGGCATATCCCCGGTAGGGGGTGTGCAAGAGGCAGCTGGTAGGTGTTTCTCTCTCATCAACGTTTCTAGCTCTCTATCTCTCTCCCTTCCTCTCTGTAAAAAATCAATAAAAATATATTTAAATAAATAAATAAATAAAATGGCATGCACAGGGACTGCCAACATTGGGGATGTGAATGGAGAGGAATGGCAGTGGCAGACAGGGCTGGGGCTACATAGAGAGAGGACCCTGTGAGTGAGGCTGAGATGACAACAGGCAGAGGGGGCAGTGATGGTGATTAAAATCAGCAGCCCAGACGTTACTATATCATGTGCTTTCTTACGAGGACATTCTCAGGCTTTAGCCACTTCTCAACAAAGCGGATCTAGGTGACCTGTCTCTGACACATCTTAATGAGAATTGGTGACAAATCTCTGTCTAAATCAAGGTGGAAAGGTTGTGCAGAGAGGGCCAGCAGAAAAACCAAAACTGGGCCTCAGCAGGTGGGCTGGTATTGGGTACCCAGAGCCTCTCCACCCTCCTGCAACCTTCCCATTTACTGTCCCAACATCCTACACCCTAAGTGGTTCCACAGTCCTTCCCCTCAACCTCTCCAAGGCCACTACCAGTTAAGCTTGCCCCTCATCCCCATGGCATCTGATACCCAGCACTGCTGCGCTACCTGGCCCCCAGCCACGCATCTCCCCCCACACCCCAAGCCCTCAAGAACTGCAAGCGTAGCAGTTAAGTTCTCAGACCCACATCTTATCTATGCCAACACCAGTACCTACTGGTGCCACACAGCCAACCTGCCTGCTCACAGTGTTCACCCAAGAACCCATTCCTAGGTCACCATGTGGGATGACCAGAGCTCATGGGTGAGGACATTCTGGCTTGGACCAGAGTCACTGAGAGCCTGGGGCTACTGCCTCCAATGTGTGGTTTGGGGCCAGGAAAGAATGACACCCCCTCTGACCACAGGAAACAAAGATGTTCAAAGTACTGGGGCCAAGGAGGACATTTTTTCAGTCATTGGCCTTCAAAGCCCATTTTAAAAAAAACTTACACATAACTGAAATATAAACATAGTATGACTCAAAAGACATAGTGGGAAACCAGCATACTGGGAAGGGCATGCAACCTCAACAGGCACTCCTGTAAGAGGGACAGGACTGGAGAGAAGAGTGACTGTGAAAGGAGCCCTCCAACACCAAGAAATAAAAAGAAGAGGGCAGCACTAACCGGTTTGGCTCAGTGGATAGAGCGTTGGCCTGCGAACCAAAGGGTCCCAGGTTCGATTCTGGTCAGGGGCATGTACCTTGGTTGTGGGCACATCCCCAGTGAGAAGTGTGCAGGAGGCAGCTGATTGATGTTTCTCTCTCATTGATGTTTCTAACTCTCTATCCCGCTCTCTCCCTCTCTGTAAAAAGTCAATAATTTTTTTTTTTTTTTTTTTTTTTTTTAAAGAAGAGGGCAGTCCAGCAAGCTTCCACCTCTCCCTCTTGCCCAGGCAAAAAGGCAGACCTGCCATTCATTAACATAGGACGCTCTGATTGGTTGAACGGCTGACCAGTCAACCGGACACTCACCATCTGTCTCTCTCTCTCTGACATCAATACAACTCTATATTTTAAAAAAGAGCATCTTTAAAAAAAAAAAAAAAGGCAGCCGGGACCAGTTTGGCTCAATGGATAGAGCATCGGCTTGGGGACTGAAGGGTCCCGGGTTCGATTCTGGTTGAGGGCATGTACCTTGGTTGCGGGCACGTCCCCAGTGGGGGTGTGCAGGAGGCAGCTGATCGATGACTCTCTCTCATCGATGTTTCTAACTCTCTCTCTCCCTTCCTCTCTGTACAAAATCAATAATTTAAAAAAAAAAAAAAAAAAAAAGGCAGACGTGCTCTGCCATGTGTGGGAGTATCTTGGGAATGGCGTGACTTAGGGCAGAACACTGCTCGATAAGAGAACTGTGACTGTGAGATCTCACTGACCTTAGCGCTTTCTAATCACAAGTGACAGAAAAACCAGCGTTGGAGAACAGACATTCATGTGGAGACCCAAAGGAACCCAGCCACAGAGCAAAGGAGACCACGGGCCTACAGGAAGGGCAGCCTACCTTGCGAATCTGGTTTGTAGTCAGCATGATGACATCAGTCCCTTCGTGAAAGCACTGGGAAGCAGCAAGGTAGCCAATGCGCTGATGAATGGAACAAAAGAAGGCATCAGAGGTGGGACAAGGGGATCATGCAGTATTCCTAGAGGCTCCCAGCCTTTCGCCTGGTCTTGGTACCAAGTAGCCCTCAGCCTAGGGGTCACAGGTTGGTCGGCACAGGGAAGTCATTCAAAAACCAAGCTGGGAGTCTTTAAAACTCCAGAGGGAGCCGAAACCAGTTTGGCTCAGTGGTAGAGCGTTGGTCTGTGGACTAAAAGGTCCCAGGTTCGATTCCAGTCAAGGGCATGTACATTGGTTGCAGGCACATCCCGGTAGAGGGTGTGCAGGAGGCAGCTGGTCGATGTTTCTCTCTCATCGATGTTTCTAGCTCTCTATCCCTCTCTCCTCCTCTCTGTAAAAAATCAATAAAATATATTTAATAAATAAATAAATAAAATAAAACTCCAGAGGGAGTATGTTGTCTCTGAAATACGATGCTCCTTTTAAGGTTTGCCAAACCATGGAGTCCTGTTACTAATGCTACCTTTCCACTTGTCAGCCAGGAATTGCTTTTATGATCTCATGTAGTAAGTCATCCTAAGCACTGGTTTTCTTAGGATTCAAATCTCTCAGCTAGGCTGATGCAGCTACCTTGTCACACTCACACATGTATATGATGCTTTAAGACACATGCAGAGCACCACCACAATTTTGGCAAGTGTAGCATTTCACTTCAAAAGAAGCCAGCAGGCAGGACGACCATGTCCTTTAGAGGGAACCTGGGCTTGGTCACAGCGGAGACTCACAGGCAGTTGCCTAGGGCCCCAGGGCTGGAGACACTGCGTGGTTGGTGTGCATTGTCATTAAAAACTGAGCCAGCCGAAACCGGTTCGGCTCAGTGGACAGAGCGTCGGCCTGCGGACTGAAAGGTCACGGGTTCGATTCCAGTCAAGGGCATGTACCTTGGTTGTGGGCACATCCCCAGTGAGGGGTGTGCAAGAGGCAGCTGATCGATGATTCTCTCTCATCAATGTTTCTAACTCTCTATCCCTCTAACCCTCTCTCTTCTTCTCTATAAAAAAATCAATAAAAAAATATTTAAAAATTAAAAATAAATAAATAAATAAATAAATAAATAAATAAATAAAAACTGCGCCAACCCAGGAAAATTACAGAATACCCTCAATGCCCCAGGGTAAATAGTTTTTCAGAATATGTACTAATACAGGAGACATGTTTATGTTACAACTAGAGGCCTGGTGCACAGATTTGTGCACCAGTGGGGTCCCTCAGCATGGCCTGAGGTTGGGCTGGGGATCAGTTAAAACCAGCATCCTACATCCCCCAAAGGATATAGTAGTAGAGGAAGCAGCAGGTGGCCCGGGAGGAGCCACTCAGCCTCATCTTGGCCCATTTATCCCAGTCAGCTGAGCGTCTGCCCCTCCCCCGCCTCCCACATCTCCTGGTCTGCCACACCCAGCTATGGAGAAGTGGGTCCCTGTGGCAGAGCTCTCACACCTCCATAGAGGTGCAGACTGTCACCTCTGGGTGATATAATCAGTGCTTGTTTTCTTGAAGAGTAATGAATTCATTTTAATTTGTATTTAAAAATATATAACCAGCCTGGCTGGCATGGCTCAGTAGTTGAGCATCAACCTATGAACCAGGAGGTTAGGGTTCGATTCCCAGTCAGAGCACATGACAGGGCTGCAGGCTCGATCCTCAGTAGGGTGTATGCAGGAGGCAGCCGAACATGGAATTTCTCTCATCATTAATGTTCCTATCTCTCTCTCCCTCTCCCTTCCTCTTTGAAATTGAAAGAAAAATATTATTTAAGTAGCATTAATGATTTGACAAAATCTGGAAGTGTGATGTTTGAATGGCTAGTTTGACTGAAAGAGGTAACTATTTTTTTATTTTGTTTTTTCACAGTGCAACCTCTGTCATAGGATGGACCTCAGGAATGCCCGGTGACTTCTCCTTCTCCACCAGGGATCCGCTTTGCCCAAGTCCCCATCACCACAGGGTTCAGGCCCCAAAGCAAGCTCACCTTGAACGTGAACTTGGAGGCACTCATCACTTCTATGATGTTGAAGGCAGCCCAGCTTATGTCGTATCCCAACATTTGCAACTGTTGGGAGAGAAACAGTGACTTACAAGCCTAAACCCTACCATCCAGCATCCCAGCTCTCAGGACACACGCCATTCGCACTCTAACACACAGGGTTACCCAACACACAACCCAGGGCATTTCACTTTTCCTGACGAGTTAAATCTTCATATTAAAGACTACAGGGACGGATTAGTAACAAACACTATGGGATGTTGAACATATGTAGCTAAATACTGGCATCCTGTGCATTGGTTAAAATTCTCTATAATATTCATGAAACCTACATGACTCTGACCAAGAAAGAGATGGGGGGACGAGAGTGCATGGCCCAGGCTCCCACACCAACCAGGGACCACAGCCAGATAAGGGACAGTGCAGAAAGCCACCCAGGATGGCCCAGAGCTCTACCCACCAGGCTCCTCGGCACGGCCTGAAGGGGAGTGAGGCCAGATGGGTCCGGGACTCCACCATTCTCTGTGCACCTGATAATCACTGCTCACCTCTCCCTTGACTCTTAAGAATTAGCCCTGTATGCTGAAGGCCAGTGCCTGGCGCTGACGGCATCAATCAATGTTTGGCAGGTGGACAAGTGATGGACCGATGGCGAGATGAATGGACAGACAGTAAAATGGATGGACAGACAGAAAAATGGATGGTGGACAGAGAGATGGAGGGATAGATGGCTTGATGTTGGAGTTGATAACAGAACCAGGAGTGCAAGACAAGGGCACTGTGCAGAAGCGCCGCCTGAGCACTCACATACGTCAGCTTGCAGACGGCGTTTGCTTTGACTGCGATGTTGTCCTGCTTCAGCTCTTGCTTGATTTCATCAATGCACTGAGAGATATACTTTGCCTAAAAGGAAAAAAAAAATTTTGAGAAATTATAAGTGCTTGGCTAAAATAGTTACAAATAATTATTTCAGAAAGAAGCCAGACCCAGCCAAAACCGGTTTGGCTCAGTGGATAGAGCGTCAGCCTGCGGACTGAAGGGTCCCGGGTTCGATTCCAGTAAAGGGCATATACGTTGGTTGCTGGCACATCCCCAGTGGGCGGTGTGCAGGAGTTAGCTGGTTGATGTTTCTCTCTCATCAACGTTTCTAACTCTCTATCCCTCTCAATTCCTCTCTGTGTAAAATCAATAAAATATATTAAAAAGAAAAAGAAAAAAAGAAGCCAGACCCAAAACAAAAAACCACAGAACATTTGATTCATGTGAAAAGCCACATAGTATTTCATTTAGGTGAAAAGTCCACAGCAGGCAAATCCAGAGAGACAGGTCCTAAAACTGGTTTTGTGATAGTGGCACGATTGTGACATACTAAAAACCACTGAATTTTAAAAAGCCATTTCATTTTGGTAAATATTTTTTTAAAATATATTTTATTGAATTTTTACAGAGAGGAAGAGAGAGGGATAGAGAGTTAGAAACATCGATGAGAGAGAATCATTGATCAGCTGCCTCTTGCACACCCCCTACTGGGGATGTGCCCGCAACCCAGGTACATGCCCTTGACCGGAATCGAACTCGGGACCCTTCAGTCCGCAGGCCGACGCTCTATCCACTGAGCCAAACCGGTTTCGACTCATTCTGGTAAATATTTTTTTTTTATCTTCACTGGAGGACATGTTGAGGGAGGGAGAGAGGGATAGGAAGAGAAGAGAGAGAAACATCTATCGGTTGCCTTCTATATGTGCCCCGATCAGGGATCAAAACCACAACCCAGGCATATACCTTGACCAGAATTGAACCGGCAACCATTTGGTGCACAGGATAGCACTCAACCTACTGAGCCACTCTGGCTGGGCTTTTTAAATTTTTATAAAATTTACTGATTTTAGACAGTGAGAGGAAGGAAGGAGGAGGGAGAGAAAGAGAGACAGAGACAGGGAGGGAGAAGGAAAGAAACATCAACTTGTTCTACTTATTAATTCATTGGTTGCTTTTTGTATGTGCCCTAACTGGAGACCTGAAACCTTGGAGTAGGAGGATGATGCTCTAACCAACTGAGCTACACTGCCAGGGCCTAGAAAACCATTTCATTTGGATAGAATGCCTGCGATTCCTTCACCATCCTCCTCCTGAGGGCAGGGAGGGCCAGCGGAGTGCCAATGGAACAAGAGTGGTTGGTGAGGGGGAGGATGGGCCAGGCCCTGCGGCTGTCCAGGAACAGTGTCAAGGCGCACAAAGCATAGTAGGCCAGATTGTGTTCGGGCTGTGACCAGCATGGAGGTACAGATGAGCCAGGCCCAGGAAGATTGGCTGTGAGAAAACCCTCCTTCCCTAAGTACCCAGGAACTGGGCATCAACCACACTCTGCCAGCTCCTCCCCGCCAAGCTCTCCAGTCCCCTCTGAGCATGTCACATCAGGACAGCCTCTCCTAAAGCAGCACAAGCTTGACTAAGCATCTCTGTCTGCGGCTTCCATGCCTCTCTCTGAGCATGATGTCAGGATCATCCAAGCTGCAGCAAGCATCAGTGCTTCATTCCAGTTCTACCACGTGCATGTGGATAACACTTTCTATCCATTCCCCCGTGGACACTTGGATTTTTCTCACTTTTTGCCTCTTGTGAATGGTGCTATCTTGGTCATTTGTGTACAGGTGTTAGTGTGCATGTGTTTTCAGTTCTTTTGGATTTCCTTGCTAACTCAGAACATCTCCTAAAACACCATTCAAAAAGGTTAGACCTGGCCCTAGCTGGTTTGGCTCAGTGGATAGAGGGAAACAGCATCGGCCTGCAGACCAAAGGGTCCCAGGTTCAATTCCAGTCAAGGGTACGTACCTTAGTTGCAGGTTCCTCCCCAGCCCCAGCCCTGGTCAGGGCTCATGCAAGAGGCAACCAATGGATGTGCTTCTCTCACATCACTGTTTCCGTCTTTCCCTCTCTCTTCCACTCTTTCTAAAAATCAATGGGAAAATATCCTCAGGTGAGGACTAATAAAAAAGAAAAACAAACAAACAAAAGTTAGACCTGAAGCAATACCAATCCACAAAGTCCAGAGCAACTGATGTACCCTCTGGGAGCGGCATGGCACAGCCTCCTATCACCCAGGAGATACGCCATGGCAGCCCCAAACAGAACTGAAACCTGCGGCCAGGCAAGGAGCAGTCACCACGGGTCAGAATGCATCTGCCCAGCACTCCATGAAGTATGAGGAGCCCCGTCAGCAGCAGGATTCCATGTTCCCCTGCGGCACCACCTAGAGCCTGCCTCCCGGAGACAGGGCAGAGCACGCAAAGCAATAGCAGACAGCGGCTCCTGTTCCACGTGCCCGCGTTGCCACGTGTGCTCCAGGCTCAGTTCTCCCAGGGAAGCCCTAGGGACACCCACCATTCACATGCCACCCTGGACAACACTTTGAGACCCTCAGCCACCAGCAAGTCTCACAGGGCAAAGGCGACTCAAGTGCCCTCAGCCACAGAATATTTTATGAATATTTTATGATCAAGGGTTGGTACAGTGGAACAACTGTCACCGTATCTTTCCAATGGGCTTCAGATTACTAAATCCTGCTCAGGAGACCTCAGCTCCCTGTCCCTCCACACAAATGACTCCTGCCTGCGCCGTGGATCAGGATTATTAATGATTTAAAAGGGAAAGAATAGCCAAAACCAGTCTGGCTCAGTGGATAGAGCGTTGGCCTCTGGACTGAAAGGTCCCAGGTTCAATTCCAGTAAAGGGCTTGTACCTTGGTTGCGGGCACATCCCCAGTGGGGGTGTGTGCAAGAGGCAGCTGATCGATGATTCTCTCTCATCGATGTCTTTCTCTGTCTCTCATCAATGCTTCTAACTCTCTGTAAAAAAATCAATTAAAAAAAATATATATATATATATATATATATATATATATATATATATATTTTTTTTTTTTTTTAAGGGAAAGAATAAGACAACAATCACAAGTGTTGGAGAAATCAGCCACACACAGTGGATGGCGAGTGAAGTGCAGACGTTAATAGAAGACAATGTAGCTCCTCAAAAGGGTGAGTACAGTGCCCACTCTCAGGTGGACCCCTAAGAACACAAACAGGTGCTCAAACATACACTGGCACCCGAATATACAACCTGGGACATCCGCAAAGCAGAAACCACCCAAATATTCCCTGGCTGATAATACACAATGTGGTTCACCTGTCTATGGCAGCTTTCAGGAGGGCTGGGCAGGGTCCACTTCCGGTAATGTCTGGGCAGTTCCCATCAGACTAAGGCCCCTACAAATACTGTTTACAACCACTATCCAGACACACTGAAGTACAAGCAAAAGCACTGCAGAAGGTCCTGTTCTTCATAGCTTTTATATTTTTTTCTTTTTTAACATACTTTTTATTGATTTCAGAGGAAGGGAGAGAGAGGGAGAGAAACATCAATAAGAGTCATTGATCGGCCGGGACCGGTTTGGCTCAATGGATAGATCGTTGGCTTGGGGACTGAAGGGTCCCGGGTTCGATTCCGGTCAAGGGCATGTACCTTGGTTGCGGGCATATCCCCAGTAGGGGGTGTGCAAGAGGCAGCTGATCGATGACTCTCTCTCATCGATGTTTCTAGCTCTCTATCTCTCTCCCTTCCTCTCTGTACAAAATCAATAAAATATATTTAAAAAAAAAAAAAAAAAAAAAAAGAGTCATTGATCGGCTGCCTCCTGCACACTCCACATTGGGGGGGGGGGGGGATCGAGCCCACAACCCAGGCAACGTGCCCGACCAGGGACTGAACTGTGACCTCCTGGCTCACAGGCCAAAGCTCAACCACTGAGCCACAGCAGTGGGGCCGTAGCTTTTATCTTGAGTGCCAAGCAGAGAAGCTGAGATCCAGGGAAAAGACTGTGTCCAACTGGCTTCAAGAACCAGAGCAGTGTTTGCGGTGAATAGGGCCACTGAAAAGTGAAGGGGGAAATCCCAGAGAAGAGAGAGATGGGGGTGTTTCCCACATTCTGAACATAAAATCCACACAAATCTCTGGCTGACGCAACTATGCACTCACGGCACATTCCATACAACCCAGCCAAAGCTAGAAAAATAAACATTTCATGCCGAAACTGGTTTGGCTCAGTGGATAGAGTGTCGGCCTGTGGACTGAAGGGTCCCAGGTTCAATTCTGGTCAAGGGCATATACCTTGGTTGTGGGCACATCCCCAGTAGGGGGTGTGCAAGAGGCAGCTGATCGATGACTCTCTCTCATCGATGTTTCTAACTCTCTCTCCCTTCCTCTGTACAAAATCAATAAAATATATATATTTTTTGAAAAAGAGTCCCCCTTTAAAAAGAAAAACATTTCACAGATCTCGTGCCCCTGTAAGAGCTGTAGAGTTGTCATCTCAGCCCAGATGAATTAACTGCCCACTAAACAAACTCTTCTCTCCACAGAATGAATAATCCTCAAAGAATACAACAGAATCCAGTCTCTACAATGTCCAGAATACGATCCAAAATTATTCAAAATAAGAAACAGGAAAACTCAACAAGAACCAATGAAGACTGGCCCAGAGAGAACCAGGATAATGAGATTCACACACAGATTTCAGTTCAGCAAAAGAAACAATGCTCTCATGAAACACAAAGAAATGCACTCACAATGAATAAAAAGAGTAAATCTCAGCAGAGGAAGTGACAGAAATAACCAAATGGGTGGACCATTTGAGCCTGAGGTAGCTCTGTTACTCAGGGACCTATCACATGGGCACTCGTGGCCCGGATGCTCCTAAATCTCCTTCAGATGCCAGTCTTTACCACAGAACCTAGAAGGCAGAGAAAGTACCCTAGGGCCAAGACCCTCCACATCAGCCCTGGAGCACCCCTAGAGCGCAAGCCTGAAGCCCCAAGGAGGTGCATAAGCCCACTGCCCTCCACCTCCACCCCCACATGTTGGCAGGGCACCTCCTTCCTTTGAGCTGGTCACCAGAGACATTTGGTTGGTTCTGAATGAGATTCAAAATCTTCAGAAGAGCACATACCTAATGTTAAGGAAGAAGTCTCTCAGTCCCCTGGCAAGAGAAATACACACACACACACACACACACACACACACACACACACAGGGCCTGGTGCATGAAATTCATGCACAGGGGGTGGGGGGATCCCTGGGATCATGCCTAAACGGGCAGTCGGACATCCCTCTCACAATCCAGGACCACTGGCTCCCAACTGCTCACCTGCCTGCCTGCTTGATCACCCCCAACTGCCTCCCTCTCTGCTGGCCTGGTTGCCCCCAACTGCCTCCCCTGCCAGCCTGGTCACCCCATACAGCCTGCTGTTCAGTCATTTGGTTGTCCCTCACTAACCCCCCTGCTGGCCTTGTTGCCCCAGAGCCTGCTGTTCAGTCGTTACTGTAACAGCGTCGTGGACAATTTACATATTCCTCTATTTTATACACACACACACACACACACACACACACACACACACACACTAGAGGCCCAGTGCATGAATTTGTGCATGAATGGGTTCCGGCCAGCCTGGCCAGGGGAGGGGTCATGGGCAGTTGGCTGGTCTGCCTGCTGGTCAAACTCCTGGTTGAGGGCAATTTGCATATTAGCCCTTTATTATATAGAATATACATTGAGTAGCCAGATTATTATGTGTTCAGAGATCATAATTATCTGGCCACTCAGTGTACTAGAAGCCTGATGCACAAAGATTTGTGCCAGAATGGGCCTTCCTTTCCCTCACTGCCAGCACTGCCTTCACTCCGGCCAGAGCCGCCTTTCTGCCTTCCCATGCTTCCCAGAGGCCCGTAGTGGCAGCAGGCTGGGTGGGTGGGGGGGCGATGCAGAACACCTGTGTCCTGCCACCACCCAGCGCCTGTATATGCAAATTAACCTGCAATCTTTGGTGGGTTAATTTGCATGCTCACTCCTGACTGGCTGGTGGGCATTGTGAAGGTATGGTCAATTAGCATGTTGCTCTTTTATTAGGTAATCAACATGGTTCCAGAGGCCTGAGAATTATTTTCAGATAGATTTCCAAGGTTGACTTCAGCTTGTAAATTATTCTTATGACTTCTTAGAGATTTTGAAAACATCAGATTTGCTGATATTTGCTTATTATAAATTTTCCCATACCATTAAAATTTCTTACCATATGTGCATTTACTTCTATTTAACATATAAGGGGGAAAACAAGAGAAGAGTACTTCAGTCAGCTGCATGGAAGAGCCTGGCATATCTAGCATACAAAACTTGTCCTTCAGATGAACTCCATTACAGTAGTGGCAGCAACAAGCACCTATGTGGACTGAGCTAGTCAACAAATTATAGCTTTTCAAAAACTCAACTGGTGTGAAAATTGAAAAAATTTTGATGTTCTGGTTCTTAGTAAACTTCTATCAAAATCATTCAGAAATTCTAACTTGTAGAACTTTATTATTTGTAAATATAGATGTAGCATAGTTTAGAACTTTAGGATCTTTCATTCCAGGATTTTATTCTATTGACAGTTATTTTTGTAATTTCCATGTGGAGATATGCTGGAGAGCAAAATGGAGATGGAAGAGTTAGAAAATTTAAAGGTGGAACCACAGAAGTCACCCAGTCACAGAAAAAAATGTTGTTTTTTGGGGGGAGATTAAACAGAGTCCTCCTCTTAGAAAAAGAAAAAAAAATTGGTCAGGATATACAGACATATTTAGATCCAGAAAATTATGTAAAAACATAAATTAGAATTATTTTAATGTTTAAGATAAATGGCTTTTTATCATTGACATTTTTTAGATGAAACCAGAGGTGCAAAAATGACAGTTCTCTAACACCTCAGCTTGTCCCATGCCAATTCACACTTCACCACTTGTGACAGAACTTAACCTGAAACATTGGATACAAATATCTTCCATAGATGAATCCCTCAGGCTGCAATAAAATAACCATGTCAACCCTGGCTGCTCAGGAGAGCTCTGTGGGGCACTTTTTAAAAGATCCAGACTCCAGGGCTCCAGTGGACGAGTGGTCAGGAGCTCAGGTCAAGGCCCAGAGAGTCTATGTTTTTACAAAGCCCTGCAGTGGATTCCAAGGTGCTGGCAAGCTCAAAAGCTACATTCCCAGCATTGCCCAGAGTAGAAGCTCCCAGTGTGAACCACTGCCCTAGAGCCAGGACACACTGTGGAAGGACACAGGGACCCATAGGTCTGGGGGAGCAGCAACAACGTGAAGGCCGTGCTCAGGGGGAAACTGGGCAAAGTGCATGGGTAAGACGGTGGGCATTTGAGGAGCGTGCAGAAGGCTGAGGGGGTCCTCGTGAAACAGGAAGACCACCAAAAGGTCCGCAGTGGTGCTCAGGATCCTGTTGGAGATGGACTTTAAAAAAATTTAGAATTATCTTGTGGGGTTTTGTTATTGTTCTGAATTTATTTTTAATTCTAACTGGCAGACAGTAATACATTAGTTTCAGGTGTACAACACAGTGATTCAGCATTCACATACGTTACAAAGTGATCACCCCGTAAGTCTAGTTAACACCTGACTATTCCCTATGCTGTAACTACATCTCCAGGACTTATTCCATAACTGGCAGGACGGACTTTTCCAGCACAAGTGGGTACAGCCCGGGGCTGGTGCTGTTCAAAGTAGCAGAGCAGCTGGAGGCTACCGTGGTTCAGAGGGACAAGGGGGTGTGGCGTGGGGCAAGGTGTGTGTCACTGAAACACTTCAGGGGCTTAGAGTGAAAGCAGTGGCGTGTGGAGCTGCCTGGGGGGAGGCGGTTAAGACTCAAAGGCCAGCGAGCTGGTCAGTGTAAGTCTCCTGCAGCTGCTGCAACAAGACAGGTGTGACAGAGCTGGTCCTTCCAGAGCTCCAGGGAGAACATCCCAGCCTTTTCTGGCTTAGGAGATGGGGAGGACCCTGGATTCCCCACAGGCCCCGGTGTGATCACAGAGGTCCTTATAAGAGGAGGCAGGAGGGTCAGAATCAGAGAGAGAGAGGAGGCTGTGCTGCTGGCTGTGAAGATGGGGGCAAAAGGAGAGGCATTCCTCAGGGAGGCTCCAGTGTCAGTGTGGGCTTCGAAAGTTGTAACAGGAAACCAGGTCAGTAAACATGGGCAGAAATCCAGGCTCCCCATCCCCACCCAGAAGCAGCTGACCTCAAGATGAGGTTAAATGTGCCCAGATATTGTTGAGGACAACTCCTGTGATAGGAAAGAAGAGGGAGCTGGGAGGAGGCTGTGTGGCCCTGGCCCTGAGTGAAGGGTCAGGGAGGGAAGACTGGATGGAAGCAGCTAAGGACAGGTCATCAAGACCAGTCACCTGCCGAAACTGGTTTGGCTCAGTGGATAGAGAGTCAGCCTTCAGACTGAAGGGTCCCGGGTTCGATTCCAGTCAAAGGCATGTACCTTGGTTGTAGGCACATCCCCGGTGGGGGATGTGCAGAGGCAGCTGATCGATATTTCTCTCTCATTGATGGTTCTAGCTCTCTAACCCTCTCCCTTCCTCTCTGTAAAAAATCAATAAAAAACAAAATATATAAAAAGACCAGTCACCTGCCTAAGTGGCCCTGCACACAGTCACCCACTGGGAATGGCAGCATGGCCTCTGGAACACAAGGTGATGGACTTCGAAGCTGGGCCCTTAGTCAATTAAGCTCAGTAGCTGAGGTCTGAGATGTCAGCGCTAAGGCTACCAAGGGGCACAGAGGGGCTCAGGAGCCTTGGGAAGTACAGGGAGCTTCCAGGAGACAGGTCTAAATCCGAATTGAAAAGCAAAGGCAAAGGAGGATGGCTAGTCACTGGTACTCAGCCCCAGGCAGCAAAGCAGCAGATGCAAACACAATGCTTCCCAGAACCTATTTCACCCAAATACTGAAAGGTGCATGCAGAGCTTGTGCCCTAGGGAGTGAACTGCAGCCCCAAACAGCAAACAGCTGGAACCACTTCATGCCCACCCAAGGGGGACTGGCTAAGTAAACCAATGGGAGGGTCTTCCTGTGCTCTCCTGGAAAGCTGTCAGTGAGACTGTTAATTCACAGGCAAGTCACAACAGAATCTTAAGCTACACTCAGAAACACCCACAATTTCTATGCAGAGAAAAGTCTTAATGAGACACAAACTGATTTACAGCGAGAAGTGTCCCCTTTTACTTAATAAACACTGAGCTTATTACAAAAAGTTAGTTTAATTTTATAAAGATCAAAAGAAAAAGTTCCCCCCATAATACCAAAAGAGCCCATGAAAGTAAAACATTTATTGGGGTTTTTCCTAGTCATATCCAACTTTTATCGATAGAAGCTACCTGCCAACATTATCCTTGCTATATCTTAAGAATAATACATTTAAGCATCCAGAAATGTGTAAATCAGGCCTATTTTGGGGACTTGTTTTAAGAAATACGTTTTTCTCTGGTAATCCAATACATATACACATGTACACACAGAGTAGCATAAACGGAAATAAAAGTTTCAAGAAACAATTATTCCGTGTACATGAAGTCTGGGGTTTTCTAGTTTCTTCTTCTCCTTTTCTGAAGCATAACCCTGTAAATTGAATTCATAACCCAATGAAGGGCCACAGGTTGAGGACTGGAAATAGCCAGCTACATGACTTCATGGGGTGTTCTGGTGCTCACAGAAGCCTGCATTATGCTATTCACTGCATCCTTATAAGCACCGTCAAGGAGAGGAGGCAGTGTTGCACCCACTTTACAGATGAGAATCAGGTTAGGGGCTCTGCCTACGTCACTCAGTTAAACAGGCCCAAGAACTTAGACTAAAATCTCCTAAACTTCATACAAGCTCCACTAACTTCCCTGCCTTTCCACGCAGCTTTTAAAGTCACTGCTAAACCTCATTTCTATGACAATGCACAGAAGTTTTAAGCTAAATCTATTATAAAAAGTAACCTTTTGGGGGAAAACTACTGCAAAAAAGCACCGTGTCAGATGTCTCAGTGGGGTGTGGTGGGGTGGTAGGGGAGAGCCTATTTTAGAGAGCGGGGGAACTAGGAGAGTAACTCAGCAGTCACGGGATGCGCTCCTACAGGGACAAAGATAAACCGTCAGGAGTCAGAAGTGACACCTCGAGATCATAAGGACCTTCTGATGACAAAACAACAGCACCCAGATGCTATGTCCTGCCAGGAATCTCCCACAGGCCCAGGGCAGAGCCCACTCCGGAAACCTGTGACCTGTGACGTTTCAAGACTTCCAGCACCAGTTTAGTACTGCGCTACTTTATTTTATTATATTTTTTTAAAATATATTTTTATTGATTTTGTACAGAGAGGAAGGGAGAGAGATAGAGAGTTAGAAACATTGATTAGAGTCATCCATCAGCTGCCTCTTGCACACCCCTCACTGGGGATATGCCCGCAACCAAGGTACATGCCCTTGACTGGAATCGAACCCGGGTCCCTTCAGTCCCCAAGCCAACGCTCTATCCATTGAGCCAAACCGGTTTCGGCAGTACTGCCCTACTTTAAAAAATGCTTCCAATACCCCGGTTCAATGGGTCCCAAGAAACCAAGAGTCAGGGTACTGCCCAGTGATTTGCTTAGCCACTGCTCAGTAATAAAGCGCAATCAACTAAACTACTCCTTCAACTCAAAAGGAAAGATCAGGATAGGAGTTAGCTACACGTTTGTCACCATTGCCATTAGGGAGAGCTTTCCAACAAGATGCAAGACACAGTGAAAGGTTATGGAAATGACCGAAAATAACCTAATCACATTTCAGTGAGATCACACCTATCCTGAAAAAGTGCCACACAGGCAGAAACTCAGGCTCCCAGCACAACTGCCTCCCAGCAAATTCAACTTCCTTGCACCTCCTATTCTGTAATGCCAGACTTCCTCGGCGCCATTGTTTGCAAGGCCGGCTAGCATCTGGTCGTGGCACCTGCACAGTATCAAACAGTGGCTCTCCTCCGGTCATCTTCTTCCTTTAGCCAGGGAAGCAGGGACTTCCCTTAACGTCCCATGTGTAAGGACCTGCTTGGGCCTTTTTCCGTGAAGCCACGTTCAGGTGACCACTAACTGTCCCCATTCCTCCTAAATTTAGGTCACACAGGTGGCGGGGAGGAGGAAGGAAATGATGCCCCACGGTTACCATTTTACTTCTGGAAAACCTTTCCTTCCTCCTCGCCTGGCTTGTAGGCTTCCCTCTCCCAGGACCCCTCAGCAGCTTCCTTATTTGGGCCTGGGAGCCAGCTGCCTCGGTCCCTCTCCCTAAGAGGGGAGAACCCACCTTCCCAGTCCCCCTCCCAGTCTCCCCCTCCCCCCGGACCGGGCCCCCTAGGTAAGAACCAGTTCCGGGCCAGGCCCCAGGGAGCGATCTGGACACGCACTAATCCCACTGCCCCGCAGACAGGCGGGTCCCTCAACCAAGAGGCCTGGGGCAGGTTGGGGACTCGGTATTTGGAACAGGTGATCCAGGCACACCATCTTGGAGGGCCGCCGCTCGGGGCGATCTGCGAAGTCTCTTCCGGGGTCACCGCGGGAAGGGGGAAGAGAGCCCCGTCGCCAAGCGGGTAAACTGAGGCTCTCCAAGGGAGGCCACCCAGGGGCAGGTCCCCCCCAGGCAGAAGGAGCTAGAAGGGGTGTCGGAGAACCGCGGCTAGGGGACCTTCGAGGTCTCGTCCGGGGCCGCCTTCCGCCTCCGGGAGTAAAGTGAGACTCCAGGCCGGGAACAGGGGGGGCTCAAGCCGGGAGGAAGCCTCGGGGCGAGCCGCAGATCGGGGTCGCGGGTAGGGCCGGGCCAGCCGCGCGGCCGGCTCACCTCCTCCTCCTTGTGGTTGCGGATGCCGCGCACCAGGTCCTGCAAGTTCTTGTCGAACATGCGGTCGATGCTGCCCTTGACCATCTTGAGGGCCATAGCGGCGGCGGCCGGCGGGCTGGAGCCCCGGGAGGCCTGATGCCGGGTGCCGTGCGGGGACCCAGGGGCCGCCCTTGCCGCCCGCGGAGCGCTGAGCCGCCGGCCGCCACTGCGGGGCGGGCAGTCAGGCCAGGCCTGCGGCGGTCTGGGGCGAAGCGGCGGCGGCGGCGGCGGCGGGTCCGCTGGGCAGGCCGCGCTCCCCTCCCCTCACGCTCCACGGAACTTGCAAATGGCGGACAAGATGGTGGCCGGTCAGCTGACAGCGGGCTCCGGGGCCGACAGCCCGTCCCCGGAAGTCCCGCCTCCCATGAAGACACCACGTTCCCACGCAACACCGGGCCGCCCAGTGGAAACGCGGATAACGCCCTCGGAGCCTAAGTAGCCACGCCCTCCCCAGCTCAGGACTCTTCCCTCCTATTGGTCAGTGTCCTCCGGAGCTCCACCTACTTCCTTGTTTCGGGCAATAGCCACGCCCTAAGGAAAACCTCCCAGTCCTGCCCCTAAGTGACAGCCGTGGGCGGGGCGCCCACGTGGAGCTTCTCCGGCAAGTTCCTGGAGAAGAGTCCAGCTCCGCTTTTTCTGATTCTAAAAGCTGACGCTATCTGAAACTTGCAGACCCGACGCTGCGGTGAACAGATCCTGCATCTCCTGCACTTCTCACAGAATCCTGGGATATGGGCAGGACAATTATAACTATGGCCCAGAACTAGGCACTCATTCATTCAACAAACATTTTGTTGTTGTTAAAAATGTCACTTGAGGATATTTTTCCATTGAGGGAGAGTGATAGAGAGAGGGAAAGACAGAGAAACATCATGTGAGAGAAACACATCAATTGGTTGCCTCCTGCATGCGCCAAGGTACGTGCCCTTGACCGGAATCAAACCTGGAACCCTTTGTTCCCCAAGCCAATGCTCTATCCACTGAGCCAAACCAGCTAGGGCTCAACAAACATTTATTGAGGGCCTTCCATGTGCCAGGAATGGTAACGAGTACATACAGTGCCAATCCAACAAATACACCATTCAGAGGGTAAATAAGCCACAAACGGAGATAAGACATTTGCAATGCTTATATGTAACAATGGACTTACCAGGATAGCCATAACATGGCTCAACAAAACAGAAAACTAAGAACAACACAAAAATTCTTACATAGCATGAGACATGGCAAAACACAAACATGCTCATCATCACAAAAGAAGACATCTGAATGGCCATGGGTACATGATTCCATCTCATTAGTCATTAGGGAAATACAGATTTAAACCATAATGAAATACCTCTGTGCTATGAGCATGGCTAAAATTAGAAAGACTAATGAAATCAAGTGTTTTGAAGGTGGTTTTTGCTCTTTTTTTTTTAAATTGTTTAAAGTATTACATATGCCTCCTTTTCCCCCCATCAACCCCTCCCTCCTCAGCCACTCTCCCCCACACACATACACACATCAAATATTGAAAGGATATGGAACAACCAGACCTGTCTTTTATATTTCAGGTAGGAATGTAAAACTACACAGCTATCTTAGATACCTGTTTGGCTGTATCTTTTTTTCTTTTAGGCTGTATCTTTTTAAAAAATATTTTTATTGATTTTTCACAGAGAGGAAGAGAGAGGGATAAGAGTTAGAAACATCGACAACAGAGAATCACCAATCAGCTGTCTCTTGCACACCCGCTACTGGGGATGTGCCTGCAACCAAGGTACATGCCCTTGACTGGAATCAAACCCGGGACCCTTCAGTCTGCAGGCCAATGCTCTATCCACTGAGCCAAACTGGTCTTGGCTAGGCTGTATCTTTTAAAACTGAAATATGTATAACCCTGGGACTCAGCAATTCCACTACTGTTCCCAACAATAAATCAGTGACATATCCACCAAAGACTTGGACACAAATGTTCAAATTAGCTGCATTTTATTAGCAAAATCCATCCAAAATAACCCAAATGTCCATTAACAGAAATGAATACATAACTTGTAATATATTCACACAATGGAATACTATGCAGCAACTAAATAACAAATTACTTATTCACAAAATGAAATAGATGAATTACACCATACAATATTGAACAAAATAAGCCAGGCACAAAAGAGTGTACACAGTATGATTCTACTTATGTGAAGTTCAATTGCAGGCAAAACCAATCATTAGAATTAAATATTAGAATTAGTATTTAAGTGTTAGTATTAATAGTTAATACTAAGTGATATAATTAAGTCTTAAGAAAAAGAATGACTAAGAGAACCCTAGATAGTGTGGCTCAGTTGGTGAGTGTCTTCAAACCAAGCAAGAGGGTACGTGCTTGGTTTGTGGGCTCGATCCTCAGTAGGTAGTGTGGAGACAACTAATCGATCTCTCTCCCTTTCCCTAAAGTCAATAAAAACATTAAAAAAGATTAATTATAAGCCCATGGTAATCAAAACAGTAAAAACAGGCAAAAGAGAATAAAGAAAAAGTATTTTCACATTTATATAGTCAAGTGATTTACCACAAAGGTTAAATAAATGGAAGACAGAAATAGTCTTTCAACAAATGGTGCTGTAATGACTGAAAATATGGAAAAAAATAGTTGTCCCTGACTCTTTAAAAAAATGTTTTTATTGATTTTAGAGATAGAGGGGGGTTTAGAGAGATAGAAACATCATTGATTGGCTGCCTCCTGCCTGTCCTCTACTGGAGAATCAAACCAATGACCTCTTGGTTCATGGGTTGCCTTAACCACTGAGCAACACCGGCTGGGCTCCCCCTGAACTTTTAATGTCTATTATGTCTATTGGCTTAAGACTTCCTGGGACACTGGACAGCTTCTGACTTTTTTGTCTGAGGGCCTTCTCCACAACATTCCCCAAGATCCCTTCTCCAGAGGAAACCACCATTTGTAGTTTGAGATGTCTCCTTTCAAACCCTCTGCATTTCTCCCTCTGCATTTACACACTTCATTCCATTTGGTCCTTGCTGTCACATAACATGTCTTGATACTGTGGTAGGCAGAATAATGGCCCCAAAGACATCCTCGTTCTTGTCCCAGGACCTGTGAATGTGTCCCATCATGGGGCAGAGAGACTTTGTAGGTGGTATTAAGGACCCTGAGTTGGAATGACCCTAGTCCCCCAGGAGCCAAATTCATCACAGGGTATTCATAACAGGGAAGCAGGAGAGTCAGAGTCAGAGAGACTGAAGAGCTGTGCGGCTGGCTGTGAAGGTGTAGGAAGGAGCCATGAGCCAGGGAAGCCATGCCTCTAGAAGCTAAAGAGGACTGGAGCCCTAACTGGTTTGGCTCAGTGTATAGAACGTCAGCCTGTGGCCAGGACCGGTTTGGCTCAGTGGATAGCGCGTCGGCCTGCGGACTGAGGCGTCCCGGGTTCGATTCCGATCAAGGGCATGTACCTTGGTTCCAGGCATATCCCCAGTGGAGGGTGTGCAAGAGGCAGCTGATCGATGATTCTCTCTCATCGATGCTTTTGACTCTCTGTCCCTCTCTCTTCCTCTCTGTGAAAAATCAATAAAATATATTAAAAAAAAAAAAAAAAAGGAGGTCAGCCTGTGGACTGAGGGGTCCCAGGTTCGATTCCAGTCAAGGGCATGTACTTTGGTTGTGGGCACATCCGCAATAGGGGGTGTGCAGGAGGCAGCTGATCAATGTTTCTCTCTCATTGATGTTTCTGACTCTCTATCCCTCTCCGTTCCTCTCTGTGAGAAATCAATAAAATATATTTTAAATAAATAAATAAAATAAAATAAACTGGACACGATTCTCCCTGGAACATCCAGAAAAACCAGCCCTGCATTTAGCACCTTGAGGCATCAGACTCCTGCCCTCCATACTAGTGTCTTATTATGTGCTGTTTTAAACCACTACATTTGTGGTAATTCATTGCAGCAGCCATAGAAATCTCATACTGGTAGTTTTCTGAAATAGATTATGAAGCTGTGTCTTGTTTTGCATTTTATTTTTAAGAAAATTTTAATCTTACCACACCATGTTTTTTGGGAAAAAAAAAATATATATATTTAAAACGATTTCAAGTTATTGATATTTTAAAATATATTTATTTATTTATTTATTTATTTATTCATTTTTACAGAGAGAAAGGGAGAGGAACAGAGAGTCAGAAATGTCAATGAGCCCTAGCTGATTTGGCTCAGTGGATGGAGCATCAGACTGAGGACTGGGGGGTCCCGGGTTTGATTTTGGTCAAGGGCACATGCCCAGGGTTGTGGGCTTGATCCCCAGTGGGAGGTGTGCAGGAGACAGCCAATCAGTGATTCTCTCTCATCATTGATGTTTCTCTCTCTCTCTCTCTCTCTCTCTCTCTCGCTCTCGCTCTCGCTCTCGCTCTCGCTCTCGCTCTTGCTCCCGCTCTTGCTCTCCCTTCCTCTCTAAAATTAATTTAAAGAAAGAAAGAAAGAAAGAAAGAAAGAAAGAAAGAAAGAAAGAAAGAAACATCGATGAGAGAGAAACATTGATCAGCTGCCTCCTGCACACCCCCTGCTGGGAATGTGCTTGCAACCAAGGTACATGCCCTTGACCAGAACCGAATCTGGGACCCTTCAGTCTGCAGCCGATGCTCTATCCACTGAGCCAAACTGGTTAGGGCTGAAAATATATTTTTATTGACTTCAGAGAAAATGGAGAGGGAGTGAGAGATAGAAACATTAATGATGGGAGAGAGAATCATTCATTGGCTGCCTCCTGCACACCCCACACTGGGGATCCAGCTTGCAACCCGGGCATGTGCCCTGATCAGGAATCAAACCACTTCGGACATCCCTCTCACAATCAGGAACTACTGGTTCCTAATTGCTCCCCTGCCTGCCTGCCTGCCTGCCTGATAACCCCTAAGTGCCCCCCCACCGGCCTGGTCACGACCAACTGACCCCCTGCCAGCCTGGCTGCCCTCAACTGCCCCTCTCCCCCGCCAGCCTGGTCACCCCCAACTCCCGGGGGCCTCCCCGCCACCCCCCCCCCCCCCCCCCTGTCAGCCTGGTTGCCCCACGCAGCCTGTCGTTCGATTGTCCAGCTAATCTGGTCATTTAAGTCGTAATGGCCCGGGCCTTTTATATATTAGGATTATATATATATTTTTAATATATATAATCCTAATATATAACTAAATGTGCCACTGTGGCCTTCCCATAAAAGAAGACTAAAGAACCGTTTTGACAATTGTGGATTTTTACAGTACTGGGAGCTAGTCCTGCAACTCCCAGGATAGCCAGCAGATGACAGTGCTTGCCAGGCCTGAGCTTAGGCACCTGGCCTGAAACTTGAATATCTGTGATCAATTCCAGCTCCACCCTGAATCAGTTCCTTTATCTACAAATGACCCATCCACCTACCCACTCATCCATCCATCCATCCATCCTCCCACCTCATCCATCCATCCATCCACCCATTCGTTCAATAAGCATAGATGAAGGACCAAATTTTAGCCAGGATAAGGTTTGGGGAGAATGGTAGGGACAAAGTGAAAGGTTAGAATAAACAGCATGGCGGAAGAACAGAGAGGAGGCTGGTGTATTTGGAATACAGTGAGTAAAGAGGTGAGTGAATGAAAGTGAATTCCACAGCCAAGATCGGTTTGGCTCAATGGATAGAGTGTTGGCTTGGGGACTGAAGGGTCCCGGGTTCGATTCTGGTCAAGGGCATGTACCTTGGTTGCGGGCATATCCCCAGTAGGGGGTGTGCAAGAGGCAGCTGATCGATGACTCTCTCTCATCGATGTTTCTAACTATCTCTCTCCCTTCCTCTCTGTACAAAATCAATAAAATATATTTAAAAAAAAGAAAAAAGAAAGAAAGTGAATTCCACAGGGGCCAGATCAGGAAAATGTTTAACAACTGGATAGTGGGAGGGTGACATTCATTTGCCATCTTTGCCAATTTCTATGGTGAAAATATGCCCACTGTGGCTGATTTTGAGCTACCATTGTGACACTGACTGCAAAGTAGGGAAGAAATGTGTAGTAGCAGATCATTATAGGCTGTCTCAGTCTGTTCAGACTGCTATGACAAAAAATAGCACAGACCAGGTGGCTTATAAACACAGGTCTTGATTTCTCACAGTTCTGGAGTCTGAGGTCCAAGTTCAAGGCATCAGTAAATTCAGTGTCTGGTGAGGACCACTTCCTGGTTCATAGAAGATACCTTTTCTCTATGTCCTCATACAGTAGAAGAGAAGGGCACTAATCCCATCCACAGGGGTTCTGCCATCATGACCTAATCACCTCCCAAAGGCCCAACCTCTCAACACCATCACCTTGAGGGTTAGGCTTCTAGATATGAATTTAGGAGAGGGGGACATGTTCAGATCACAGCCTATACTATTTCCATCACACTGACAATTTATACAAATAACATCAGAAGAATGGTAAAACGGCCCTAGCCAACTGGCCCAGTTGGCTGGAGTGTTTGTCCAGTACACCAAAAGGTTGCGGGTTCAATTCCCAATCAGGGCGCATATGTAGGCAACTGACTGATGTTTCTCTTTATATTAATGTTTCGCTCTTTTTAAAAATCAATAAACATATCTTCAGGTAAGGATTAAAAATATAAATTAATTAATTAAAATAATGGTAAAACAAATGGGAAAGTGAAGTTTTAAAAAAATATTTTTTAGCTGAAACCGGTTTGGCTCAGTGGATAGAGTGTCAGCCTGAGGACTGAAAGGTCCCAGGTTTGATTTCAGTCAAGGGCATGTACCTTGGTTGTGGGCACATTCCCATTAGGGAGTGTGCAAGAGGCAGGTGATTGATGTTTCTAACTCGCTTTCCTTTCCCCTTCCTCTCTGTAAAAAAAAAATCAATAAAATATATTTTTTAAAAAGTTAATTATATATATATATATGTATATATATATATATATATATAAATTTATTTCAGAGAGGAAGGGAAAGAGAGAGATAGAAACATCAATGATGAGCCCTAGTTTTTTTGGAGTAGTGGAAAGAGTTTTGGCCTATGGATTGAAGGGTCCCAGGTTTGATTCTGGTCAAGGGCACATGCCCAGGTTGTGGGGTCGATCCCCAGTAAGGGGCATGCAGGAGGCAACCAGTTGATGATTCTCTCTCATCATTGATATTTCTATCTCTCTCTCTCCCTCCCTTCCTCTCTGAAATCAATAAAAATATATTTTAAAAAACAACATCAACAATGAAAAGAGAATCAATGATTGGCCACCTCCTGCACATCCCCTATTGGGGATCAAGCCTGCAACCTGACCAGGAATCGAACCATGACCTCCTGGTTCATAGGTTGATATTCAACCAACTGAGCCACACTGGCCAGGCAGTAGTGAGTTTTGAGTATTGATTATTTTTTTGTTTTATTTACAATTTATTTAATAGTATGTTTATAATTTGATTTTTAATACTGTGTTAAAAACCAGGTTACAAAATTCCTAAATATTTAACAATGAGCCAGTTCAGGGCACTACTGGTTCCACATATCTGTACTCATCTTCAGGACACCATTGAATCCATGTATCTTTGCTCATCTTCCTGGGCCAGCCTGGTACCAGGTGCAACTTTTGAGCACCTGCCATCATTTGATTGGCCAGATCAAGCCAGGCTGTACAGACACACACACACACACACACACACACACACACACACACACTCAACTGTGGGTCAGAGATATTCTTCCTAAGATTGGAAGAATTCAACCTCACCTGACAAAGTGTGTTGACACAGGGAGGGATAAAGAATATGAAAGAATGAAACAAGGAACTAAATGTGCCACTGTGGCCTTCCCATAAAATAAAAAACACACAACAGCCCTGGCTGGGTGGGTTGTTTGTCAGAGTGTTGTTCCATACACCAAAGGATTTTGGGTTCACTTTTCTGGTCAGGGCACATTCCTGGGTTTCTGATTCAATCCCAGGTAAGGTCTCTGAGGGGTGGCAACCAATCAATGTATCTCCCTAATGTTGATGTTTCCCTCTTCCTTTCTCCCTCTCTAAAAAACAAACAAAAATAACAACTATTGCCGAAACCGGTTTGGCTCAGTGGATAGAGCATTGGCCTGCGGACTGAAGAGTCCCAGGTTAGATTCCGGTCAAGGGCATGTACCTTGGATGGGGGCACGTCCCCATTGGGGGGTGTGCAAGAGGCAGCTGATCAATGTTTCTCTTTCATCGATGTTTCTAACTCTCTATCCCTCTCCCTTCCTCTCTGTAAAAAAATCAATTAAAAAATATATTTAAAAAACAAAACAAAACAACTATTGAGCTACGTCTAGGAAAAATTCATTTTTCCGCCTGTGTGTGTTTCCTTTACTTTCACACTCTGCCATGCTCACAACATTTCTGTTACCAGATACGGGGATTTTTCCCCTACACAAAGCAATTCTCTATGACATCATCTGGGAGTCCCACAATTCAACTCACTCTGACACCATCTACTTGGAGATGGCATCAGACCCCACAGGTTAAGGCAGTGTTTCCCAACCTTCTCTCGTGATGAGAATCACCTGGTGGAGTTGTTAAAACACAGATTCCTGAATCCCAACTAAGAAGTGCTAAACTAGAATTTTTGGGAACATATAGGTAAAATTGTATACTTAACTAGTGCTCTAAGACAGATTTTATATACAGAGCACTAAGTTAGGTATGCAATTTTACCTATATGTTCCCAAAAATTCTAGTTTAGCACTTCTTAGTTGGGATTCAGGAATCTGTGTTTTAACAACTCCACCAGGTGATTCTCATCATGAGAGAAGGTTGGGAAACACTGGTAAGGGTTCAGTCCCATTAGACTACCCCCACTTGATGCCAATCACAAGTCCAGGTTGTCATCTGTGCTTCTGATTGACAGCCCATAGATTGGAGGCTACAACTCCCTCCTCAGGTTCTATTAATTTGCTATAGCGACTCAGAACTCAGAAAGACAGTTTACTTATTGTTTATTATAAAAGGATATGATAAAGGGCACCGTTCAACAGTTAGATGGGAGAGATGTGTAAGGCAAGATATGAGGGAAGGAATGCAGTTTCCATGCCATCTCCAAGACACAGCTCTCTCCGAACCTCCATGTGTTCACTAACTGGGAATTTTTATGGAGGCTTCCTCATTTAGGCATGATCAAATTTTTTTTCCCCCCCGCGCCCCCCAGGCATGATCAATTATTAACTCCATTTCCACCTTCCCTCCTGTTCCAGGAGCATGGGGGTGGGGCTGAAAGTTCCCCAAGCTTCTAATCATGGCTTGTTCTTTCTGGTGACCAGCCCCGCCCAGGAGCTATGCAGAGTTACCTCAATAGAACAAAAAACACTCCTATTACCTAGGAAACTCCCAGGGATTCAGGAGCTCAGTGAAAGGAACCAGGGGCAGACACAAAATAGTAGAACAAAAATGCTCCCAAGTGCTCTTATCACCTAGAAAATTACAAGTTTTAGGAACTCCGGCCAGGAGCCAGGTGAAAGATTATATACAAACCAGAGGCCCAGTGCACGAAATTCATGCATTGGAGCAGGGGGAGGGGAGGTGTCCCTCAGCCCAGCCTGTCCCCTCTCACAGTCTGGGATCCCTTGGGGGATGTTCGCCTGTCAGCTTGGGCCCCATCCCCCTCGAGGATAGAGCCTAATCCAGCAGGCTGACATCCCTCTTGCAGTCCAGGATCCCTTTTGCAGTCTGGGACCCCTTGCTCCTTACCACTTGGCTCACTGCTCCTTAGAGCTGCTGTGGAGGTGGGAGAGGCTCCCGCCACGGCTGCTGCACTCGCCAGCCATGAGCCTGGCTTCTGGCTGAATGCCACTCCCACTATGGGAGCACACTGACCACCAAGGGGCAGCACCTGTTCTGAGCGTCTGGCCCCTGATGGTCAGCATGCACCATAGTGACCAGTTGTTCCGCCATCATATTAGGGTTTTATTATGTAGGATATAATTTCACAAGGTACACTTTACCACCATAAAATTCACCAATTCAATGTCCAACTCAGTGGTTTTTAATATATTTATAAAGTTGTGCAACCATCAGTATTATCTATTTCTAGAACAGTTTCATCACCAAGAAACAAAAATAAAAACTAATAAACCCTACACATTAGCACTTCTCATCTCCTCCCCAGCACCTGACAACCACTGACCCACTTCCTGTCTTTGTGGATTTACCTATTCTGGGCATTTCATATAAATTGAATCACATACCATGTAGCTCACAGAGAATCATGGTTTCAAGATCCATCCACACTGCAGTGAGTAGTCAGTGCTTCGCTCCTTTTATGTCTGAGTAATATTCCAGCATGTGGATGGACCACATTGTGTTTATACATCATCTGTTGAACATTTGAGTCATTTCCACTTTTTGGCAATTATGAATAATGCTGCTGTGAACATTCATGACAAGTGTTTGTATAGACATATATTTTCATTTCTCTTAGGCATATACCTCGAAGTGGAATTGCTGGGTCACATGATGACTACACTGAGTGGCCAGGTTATTATTATCTCTGAATGCATAATAATCTGGCCACTCAGTGTGTGTATATATATTAAAGTTCCAGTGCATGAATTTGTGCATGGGTGGGATCCGGCCAGCCTGGCCAGGGGGAGGGGACATGGGTGGTTGGCCGGCCTGCCTGCTGGTTGAACTCCTGGTCAAGGGAACAACTTGCATATTAGCCTTTTATTATAGAGGATATACACTGAGTGGCCAGATTATTACCCATTCAGAGGTCAGAATAATCTAGCCACTCGGTGTATATGTTTAGCCTTTTGATGAACTTTCAGGCTATTTTCCACAGCAGCTCCCCTCTTGTTTCCATCAACAATGTATAAGTGTTCCAATTTCTGTACATCCTTCCAACACTTGTTATCTGTCTTTTTTTTATTCTAGCTATACTAGTAGTATGAAGTCATATCTCATTGTGGTTTTGATTTGCATTTCCCTGATGATTAATGATGTTAAGCATCTTTTTTTAAAATATATTTTTATTGATTTTGTACAGAGAGGGAGAGATAGTTAGAAACATCGATAAGAGAGAGTCATCGATCAGCTGCCTCTTGCACACCCCCTACTGGGGATATGCCTGCAACCAAGGTACATGCCCTTGCCCGGAATCGAACCCAGGTCCCTTCAGTCCCCAAGCCGACGCTCTATCCACTGAGCCAAACCGGTCTCGGCGATATTAAGCATCTTTTCATGAGCTCATTAACCATTTGTGCATCTTTTTTGGAGCAATGTCTATTCAGATTTTTTGCTCTTTCTAAATTGGATTTTTTATTATTAAGTTGTAAGAGTTCATTATATTTTCTAGATACATGTCTCTTGTCAGATATCTGATATGCAAATATTTTATCTGATTTTATGAGTTGTCCTTTCATTTTCTCAATGGTGTTCTTTGAAGCACAAAGGTTTTCACTTTGATGATGTGCAATTTGTCTACTTGCGCACACTTACCGTGGATGAGTGCTCTCATATCTCTTGGTTATCCAGGATGGAATCACTGAGTCATGGGTACGAGTATGTTTGTTTTAATAGTTGATGGCAAACAGTTTTTTTGTTTGTTTGTTTTTGTTTTGTTTTTTAAAAGGGAAGTATGACCCGGAGTGTTCTGGATGGAATCTCAGATTTATATATATATATATATATATATATATATATATATATATATATATATATATGTATATATATATATATGTATATATATATATAAATTTATTTTTTACAGAGAGGAAAGGAGAGGGATAGAGAGCTAGAAATATGGATGAGAGAGAAACATCGACCAGCTGCCTCTTGCAAACCCCCCACCGGGGATGTGCCCGCAACCAATGTGCATGCCCTTGACCGGAATCGAACCTGGGACCTTTCAATCCGCAGACCAACGCTCTACCACTGAGCCAAACCGGTTTCGGCAGTTTTTTAAAGTGTAAGAATTTACAATTCCGGCATCAGTAGGTGAATGTTCTGATGCTATTTGTTCTCACCAACATTGGTTTTGTCAAACAGTGTTTGTTCAATGAATATGTGTCCATAAGGCGATTGTAAAGGTTCCCATCTGGCAGATGAAGAACTGGTTCTTAGAGAGGGAGGTGGCTTGCTCTGTGTATATGTTTATCATCCAGGTCAGTGGCATGAGCCATCTGGCTCAGAGTCAGAAAACACCTCTTGCTTCTGCCTTTGAAGGGTGAGGTCTTTAAGGCTATGACTGGTAAGTGATTGGACACTTCTGGCCCCAGACACACCAATGAGGCTGCCTCAGGCCCCTGGTGGCTGGGGAAGGTGCTAGGGCAATGAACCCATCATCTCACATCACTTGTGGTCCCGGTAACCGCAGATACTAGGTCTGCAGGGAGGATGTGGAGAGGATGGCAACTCCTATCAAGATAGCAATGCAGCCCTCTGGTTACAGTGTCAGCCACAGACTTAGGGCTCAGGGATTCGATTCCTGGGCAAGGGCACATACTTCAGTTGCAGGCTCAATCCTTGACCCTGGGTCAGGGCACATGCGGGAGGCAGCCAATTGATGTGTCTCTTTCACATCAATGTTTCTTTCTCTCTCCCCTTCTCCCTTCCTCCTTTCCACTCTCTCTAAAAAAAATTAATAAAATATATGGGTGAGGATTATAAAAAGAAAAGGAAAGACAGCAGTGCAAGTTGGCCACCAAGGAGGTGATTAGGGAGCCTGGAGGTTTCTGGTCCTAGCCAACGCTACACTAGGAACTCAACATGACAGCATGATCCTGGGCCTCACTTTCCCCAGTTGTAAAGTGGGATTATGAGAAAAAGGGCAAAGATGTTAATTATGTTGACATTGATAATAATAATGAGCATATTTATAATTTATGGTGTCTAATTTGATGCCCACATATGGTTCATGTAAAAATCAGAAGCTCAGAATCCTTGTCTAACATATAATCACTAAAAAAGGCAGAAATGGGAATTTGAACCTATTTACATTCCACCATAGGGAGGCTCTGATTGGGCCTCTAAGTAACCAGCCAGTTCTGGGCCCCCTGATAGGCTGCCTCTCCAATCTATGGCTGGTTGTTATGGGCAGGCAGAGTCCAGTCACATGGTAACAAATATGCTAATGGAGCTCCCAGGAAGTGCCTGTGGCCAATTTTCCAAAAGACTGCTAAGGGCTTGGCAGGTATTTGGATTCCTGGGTAGGAATGTCACCTAAAAAATAGAACTGCCCAATTTAATTTGAATTTCTGATAAATGCTGAATATTGTTTAGTGTAAGCATGTCCCATTGGGGCCCTACTTACATGGAAAAAAAAATTGTTCATTGTTTATCTGAAATTCAACTCTTAACTGGGAATCCTGCATAATCATTTGCTAAATCTGGTGATCTAATTTCCAGGGATTCTCCACAGTGGACAGTACACAGGGAGGAAAAGGAAAAAGGACAGAAGTGAAAAGTTGATAAGGAAATTTGTTCCTGCATAGGGACTAAATCTGTAGGTTGTTGACCCAGGCTCCCCAGGCTCCCACCCATATCGCCCGCAGTCACACACTCTCTCAAGACTCTTCCCTTCTTTCCTCCCATGAAGAGGACAGTGAAAACGTATCTTATTTCTCTCTTCTGAGTCTGACAACACCCAGTGGAATGTCATCAGGACAAATTTACTGACATAATTATACTAATGCAAGAACTCTGGCTTGTCCAACATTACATAGAAAAACTGAGTCTAAAAACCTGGGATTAGTGGCAGCTAATTCCAGCTTCTTCCTCTGTTTCCGAAACTGTCATTTCCCCATCACTGTCCCCTTTACTGGTAAAGCACATCTAATAAAGACCTCTAGGGACACAATTATGATCCTTGAAAATTAGGTTTATTTAACTTGTTACAGCAAAAGAGACCACATGTAGAGGAAGTATGGGATGATTGAGTGTCTCACCAGAAAGAGAGAGAGAGAGAGAGAGAGAGAGAGAGAGAGAGAGAGAGAGGGAGAGAAATTATAGGAGTACTAGAGGCCCGGTGCACAAAATTTGTGCACTGGAGGCCGGAGGCGGGGGGCGGCTCTCAGTCTGGCCTGTGCCATCTCACAGTCCGGGAGCCCTCAGGGGATGTCTGACAGCCTGCTTAGGCCTGTTCCCTGTGGAAAGCGGGCCTAAGTTGGCAGTCAGAATTCCTCTCACAATCTGGGGCCCCTGGCTCCTTACCACCCACCTGCTTGCTGTTCCTTTCCAGTTGGCTCACTGCTCCTTAGTGCTGCTGTGGAGGTCAGCTTCTGGCTGAGTGGCGCACCCCCTGTGGGAATGCACTGACCACCAGGGGGCAGCTCCTGTGTTGAGTGTCTGCCCCTTGGCAGTCAGTGTGCATCACAGCGACTGGTTGTTCTGCTGTTAGGTCTATTTGCATATTAGACCTTTATTATATAGGATAACCTCATGCTGCCTACTTGAGAGAGAACTTTTGTTCTTCATAATAATATTAATGCTGCTGATTCATAGGAGCTTTAAATTAATTCTGTGGAATAGGACACCAGAATTATTAGTGTTTATTTTTTTTAAATATGTTTTTATTGATTTTTTTACATAGAGGAAAGGAGAGGACAGAGAGCCAGAAACATAGATGAGAAACACCAATCAGCTGCCTCCTGAACGCCCCTACTGGGGATCAAGCCCCCCATCAAGGCACATGCCCTTGACTGGAATCAAACCCGGGACCCTTTAGTTTGCAGGCCAACACTCCATTCACTGAGCCAAACTGGTCAGGGCTTAGTATTCATTTTTATCTGAGATCTTTACTTATCTAATGTTCTTGGTCCTACTGAAACATTTCAGTATACAAAAATACTTCAGTGTTAATACCCACAAGAAAATCCATCATAATGTGTATGCTGGTCATTATGACCAGTGCCTTACAATTTTTAAAAATAAACCATCATAAAAATTAATAAAAATAAACTATCATGCCCTTCAAAAAAGATTATAGGATTCTTTTTGAAAAGTAGAGTTTAGGTAATATTTACATGAAACATACTTTGATAGGTTCAAAGCTAAGCAGAGCTGTGAATAAACAGGCTTGCACTAAGCTTGGGCTGAGAAGCAGACGCAGGGTCCTGTTTCCTTGGAAACTACCAAGTGGAGTACTGTGTCTAGACATCCTTTATTTTGAAGTTCTGCACCTGGGTTGGAAATCCAGGCTGCTTCTCTGGATCAAAGTGACCTACAGGGTCAGACTCTCCAGGCAAGAGTAAGATGCTACTTTTTCTCCAAGGGAATGGAAAACAAGAAAGATTCTGACAGTCTATGACTTTAGAGAACAATGTCTCCTTAATACGTTGATATCCTTAATGTGATTAACAAAAGCCATTTGTATATACTCACATGACATATCACTCACTCATCACAAAGAACACTTAAAAGTCCACAACAACCAGAACGCGGGTCTTGGTTTCTAACCATTCTCCAGTAAAAGGAACCAGAGCTCCATGGAGAAATGGCTGATTCTACACTATGGAAAACAGTATGGAGTTTCCTAAAAAATTAAATAAGGAACTGCCATTTGACCCAGAGATCACACTTATAGGAATATATTCTAAGAATCCCAAAAGACCAATCAGAAAGAATGTACCCCTATGTTCACAGCAACACAATTTATAATAGCTAAGATCTGGAAACAGCCCAAGTGCCCATCAGTAGATTAGTGGATAAAAAAGCTGTGGTACATTTATATCCTGGAATACTATGCAGCAGTGAAAAAAAAAGAATTTCTTGCCGAAACCGGTTTAGCTCAGTGGATAGAGCGTCAGCCTGCAGACTGAAGGGTCCTGGGTTCAATTCCGGTCAGGGGCATGTGCCTTGGTTGTGGGCACATTCCCGGTGCGAGGTGTGCAGGAGGCAGCTGGTCGATGTTTCTCTCTCATCGATGTTTCTGACTCTCTGTCCCTCTCCCTTCCTCTCTGTAAAAAAAATCAATAAAATATATTTAAAAAAAAAAAAGAATCTCTTATCTTTTGAGACAGCACAGAGGGATCTGGAGAGTATCATGCTAAGTGAAAAGTAAGTCAGTCAGAGAAAGACAAGTACTACATGATCTCATTTTGTTACTGGAATCTAAGTAACAAAATAAACTGATGAGCCAAAACCAGTTTGGCTCAGTGGATAGAGCATCGGCCTGCGGACTGAAGGGTCCAGGGTTCGATTCCGGTCAAGGGCATATACCTTGGTTGTGGGCACGTCCCCGGTGGGGGGTGTGCAGGAGGCAGCTGATCGATGACTCTCTCTCATTGATGTTTCTAACTTTCTATCTCTCTCACTTCCTTCCTGTAAAAAAATCAATAAAAATATATTAAAAAGATAAATAAATAAACTGATGAATGGAGCAGATCCGGAGGCATGGAAGTATGGAACAGAGTGCAAAATCTCAGAGGGAAGGGAGGGAAGGGGTAAGTGAGAGGTAATCAATGGATCATTCAAGATATCTACCTTACTATCTACTTTCTATGCATATATGCATAACCCATGGACACAGATAATAGGGTGGTGAAGGCCCAGGGTGGTAGTTGGGGAAGGGTTAGAGGGGGTCAATAGGGGAAATGGGGACATAAGTAATCATTTCAACAATAATTTTTTTTTTTTAAAGGAGAGAGAAATGGCTGATTCTAGACGGGGGCAGGAAATATACAAGATGATCCTGGAGCAGCTTGTAGCATCAAAAATAAGTGTTAAAAAAATCCACACACACACAAAATCCACCACAATGATGGGGATATGTCAAAGGGACACAGGAACCAAGTTCATCTTGACCTTCTGCTCAAACCAGCACAGTCTGATCTAGAAATATGGTCTCAATATGTGCCCCCCAGTGTTTCTGACAATGTGCTAAGTATATAGGTTTCATTAAGTTGGACTAAGGGAACTTCCTTGAATGGGTCATTCAAGATAACTACCTTACTACAAAATGCTGGCTCTTTGTACATAAACTAAAATTTAGAAACTTCAATAAATAAAAAAGAAGACATGACCACTAAATATCATATAGTACTCTGGATGAAATCCTGGAACAGAAAGAAGACACAGAATAGACAAATTCATATAAATAGAAAATGCATAGAGGGTTCCAAGGGTGCGGGAGGGGAATGGGAAGTTAAGTGTTTAATGGGGACAGAGTTTCCGTTTGGGAAGATGAGGATGTTGGTAATGGTTGCACAACACTGTGAATGTACTTAATGCAAGAAATATGTACACTTAAAAGGGTTAAAATGATAACATTTGTCATGTATTATACAATTTAAAAAACAAACAAAAATAAGAGACTCTTAAGAATCTTATGTGGCCGAAAATGGTTTAGCTCAGTGGACAGAGCATCAGCCTGCGGACTGAAGGGCCCTGGGTTCAATTCTGGTCAAGGGCATGTACCTTGGCTGCGGGCACATCCCCAGTGGGTGGCGTGCAAGAGGCAGCTTGATCGATGTTTCTTTCTCATCAATGTTTCTGACTTTCTATCCCTCTCCTTTCCTCTCTGTAAAAAAATCAATAAGATATATTTTAAAAAATTAAAAAAAAAAGAATCTTATGTGACCCAGCTGGTATAGCTCAGTGGTTGAGTGTTGACCTTTAAAAAAATAATCCTAACCCAAGGATATGTTTAGAGAGGATAGGAGGGAGGGGAAAAGGGAGAGGGAGAGAGGAAGAGGTATCCATGTGAAAGAGAAACATCAATTGGTTGCTTCCTATTCTCTGGTGGGGATTAAATTTGCATCTCAGGTATGTGTTCTGATCTGGAATTGAACCTGCAACCTTTTGGTGTACGGGGTGATGCTCCAACCAACTGAGCCACCTGGCCAGAGCTCTCCTTTGCTTTTTACCAGCAAGCTGAAATAATTTAAAGCCAAAACTTGGACACTTAAGTTTATCCAGTAGTGACTTTGACTAGTTCCTTAGAGATGTGTCAGAATAAGGATGGCTTCCTTCCATCACAGATCACCCTACTGCACACCCGCTGGGAATGTCTAAGTATAAAAATATTTAAAGATTCCAGGAAAGGTCCAAGGTCTTGGGCAGCCCTAGAACTCAAGGCTTATCCCCAGCTTGAGGCCAAGTAAGAACCTGGAGCAGCAGCTGCCAGGCTGGGAGCGGCCAGGCCCGGAGCAGCGGCTGCCAGGCTGGGAGCGGCCAGGCCCGGAGCAGCCGGACCCGGAGCAGCCGGGCCCAGAGCAGCCGGGTCAGGTGCGGCCAGGCCCGGAGCAGCAGCAGCCAAGTCCAGAGCAACTAGGTCAGGAGTGGCAGTGACCAGACCCGGAGCAGCTGGTTGTGGAACAAACCAGAGCAACAGAGGCCAGTCCCGGAGCAGCCAGGCCCAGAACAGCTCGCTCCTCGCCTGCCCCTGCCCTACGGCTGCCTCTCAGACATGGCTGGAAACTTTTGCAGGAACTTGAGGGTCTGCTGAATCAAGTGATGAAGGCTTAGATCTGGATGTGTTGAGTTAGTATAGCGCTGGGGTGTTGATCTGTGAGTGCCTTGGGTGGGGCCTGGATGAGGCTGGTTGACCTATTTGGAAATGTCTTTTGTGTGAAGTGTATCATTGGGCATGTGGAGGTATTATCGATATGAGAAAATGCTAAGTAACTGATTTACTACCTGAAAAGGGGTTTACTATCGGGGAAAGGGAGGGAGGAAGAGACTGAACATAAACTGTGCAACTATGGATGAGGACAATGGGGGATGGGGAGGGGGCGGAGGGTGGGGTGAGAACCTGGTGGAGGGGGGAAGAAATGAGGAACCTTTGTAATAATATGAACAATAAAGATTGATTAAAAAAAAAAAAGAACCTGGATAGAAGGAGTCCAGAGGTGTAGTTAGCAACACATAGCAGGAGCTAGAACCCCCGACACAAACGGCTCACCAAGAGAGCCAAGCTGGGGGGGCATTTTCAGTACCATGGAGAGCTCTGAGAGTCCCAGAGAGTACACTGGGCCCAGGTCATGCCGGAGTGGGGAGGACACAATGACCTGGACTGAGGGGGCTGGGGAAGGTGCAACCTCAGGCCCCAAATGTTTGAGATTCGGTGTGGGGTGAAAGAGAGCAGATAAATTCACTCCTTCTAGTGCTTTGAGCCCCAGTAATCAGGACTCAGCAAACCATAGCCCCCAGGGCCAAGTCCAACAGGAAAATGCTGATGAGGTTTGTGCTACATTTGGGGATATGGGGAGGCTTTGCCCCAACCCCCTCAAACTTGTTGGGCAGAGCTAGGCGGCTGATTCAAAGAGAAGTGTCCTGTCTTACATCAGGGGTTGGCACACTATCTGCAAAGGATCACAGAATCAATATTTTTGGCTTTGCAGCCTAGGTGGTTTCTGTCATGGGAAAGCAGCCATAGATGATGTGTAAATAAATGCGTGAGGTTGTGTTCCAAAAAAAAAAACCTTAAAAAAGAAGACCAAGACACAGAAATAGATTCAAGCTTGGACACAGGTGGGGAGCTGTCACTCAGATGGAGAGGCAGATAACACAACACATTTATTGATTTCCAAAGGGGGGATTTAAGGTCAAAGAAGTGTTAGGTGTGCCCAGGTCCTATTCATTCCCTCATTCCTGGGAATTAGCATATCAAGACCTGGGTAAGTCAAGGTCCTACTTGTTCCTCATTCCAAGCACATGGATAAAGATAAGAAATCAGTATGGATAACAGTCTCCCACCTTTGGGGGGGGGGGAAACACGTTCCCAGGGCATGGCTCCGCCTATGCCTTGAATTCAGCTTATGATAATTAAAGGTCATCCATGTGCATTCCTAAGGGGCCCTCTACTGAGCCACACTGGCCAGTGCCAATAAAACTTTACTTATAAAAACAAGGGGTGGGATGGATTAGACCCTGTCTTAAACCAACCCTTCTTAGCAGAGAATGAATGGGTCTTTAAAACATCTCCAAAGGGCTTCAAGGTCTGGAGGTTTTTATCCTTATCCTCTCACTGTCATCATGAGTACAAAAGTCTGGCTCACCTACTGTGAGATGAGATCAGACACCAGGGATGAGTCCTTTTAGATCAGTCAGCCTGCAAGTGGCCTACTAAATGACCCCACAAATGTGAGTGGTAAGACTAGCAGAACTGCCCTGCTGTGCCCAGTCCAAATTGCTGATCTACAGAACAAGGGGTGAATTGAACAATGGTTGTTTAAATCCTAGCCAGGGGGACAGGGCTGTGTGCTCTGACAGCTCTATCAGGAAGCCCTGCAAACTCACGTGGCAAAGGATATGCACAGTCCTATTGCAGGGAGATTTGCATAGTCGGGAGCAGCCATTTCCTTCCCCCTCCCACTGCCGACCACGGTAATGCCTTTCTTGAGTCAGGAAGAGCCTACTTACATGCAAGCGTATTTTAAATATACTTAAATACAAACATCAGCTTGTTCTGAATCTTTTTTCACCCAGCATCGCATCTTGCCATGCACATCTTTCTGCATGTGGACATCTTTCCAAAGCTAAGTCTACTGGATGAGCTTACTAGTAAACGCTGCATACAGATTTATAGTACTTCTTTCCTGCTGACACAAAGGCATCTGTGCCTCCAGTCGCGCCAAGGATGATCTCATTTTGACCCCGGGACAAAACAAACGAGGCAACAGGAATACAGCAAGGGAAGCCTCACAGGGTTCTAGATTTCTAAGGCACACACTTACCCTTGTCTGCAAAGCTGGTCAGGTCCGTGTGATTCTATGTGCTACCTCTATTTTGTTTTGTACTTGAATTATATAGGTTTCCGGTGTACAATTCTGTCATACATTATCTGCATATTATATTGTTTACCACACCAAGCATTGTTGTTTTTTAATTGCAACAAAATGCACATAACATTTATCATCTTATCTAGTGCACAGCTCAGTGGAATTTTCAACATTCACAGAGTTGTGCAGCCATCCCCATCATCCGTCTTCAGAACTTTCTCATTTTCCCAAACTGACACTCTGTCCCCATTAAACTCCAATTCCCTTTCCCTAGTCCCTGGCACCAGCTACCCACAGTCTGTCTCTATGGATTTGACTCCCCTAGGGACCTCCTATGAGTGGAATCACATATTTGCCCTTTTATGTCTGGCTTATGTCACTGAGCCTAACAGCCTCAAGGTTCATCCATGTTGTAGCCTGGGTCAGAATTCCCTTCCTCTTTATGACCGAACCAGAGGCCCGCTGCACGGAGATTTGTGCAGCAGGCCTTCCTTCCCCTGGCTGCCGGCACGGGTGTTCCTCCAGCACCCGGGACCCAGCCTTCACTCGGGCCGAGGTGAAGCCAAGCCTCTTCAATCTTCAGTCATCTTCAGTCTTCAGCTGCTGGCCATGGTGAAAAAGCATTGGGAACATTCTAGTGCACGTCTTTCAGTGGTGAAATAGAAACTTATTTTTCTTGGGTGTACCCACATAAGGGAAACTGGGGTCCATGTAGTTAACTCTTATGGGTCCTGCTGAAGTGTTGTCCAACGTGGCTACTCCAATTTTCACTCCCACCAGCAATGCATGGAAGTTCTGATGACTTTCCATCATGGCCAACACTAGATATCATCAGTCTCTTTAATTTTGGCTCTTTGGGGGACAGGAATGTCCACCACGCTTTAAAAGATAATAGTGACCAGGTACCGTGTTTCCCCGAAAATAAGACATCCTCCGAAAATAAGACCTACTTACAGGTTTCCTTCTGAGTGAAATATAAGGCATCCCCCCAAAAATAAGGCCCCCCTAGGCTAAACATGAGAGATTTGGTCCACTGATTCTGAAAGAAATGGCGTCACAAGAAATTCACCAGGAAATTCAGGAATCGGATTGTTATGATGATGTTCCAGAAGGTGATGACATGATTGTCATTGAATAAATGAGTAAATTCTTGATACTGTAGGATTCACAGTTTGTCTGGTTTGTGTTGACAATTATTATATTTTTAAAAAATATGTTTTATTGATTTTTTTTTTTTTTTTTTTTTTTTTACAGAGAGATAGAGAGTTAGAAACATCTAGGAGAGAGAAACATCAATCAGTTGCCTCCTGCACACCCCATACTGGGGATGTGCCCAAACCAATGTACATGCCCTTGACCAGAATCGAACCTGGGACCTGTCAGTCCAAAGACCGACGCTCTCTCTATCCACTGAGCCAAACCGGTTTCGGCTCAACCATCTTTTAAAAAAAAGATATATATTTTTATTAATTTCAGAGAGGAAGGAAGAGGGAGAGATAGAAACATCAATGATGAGAGAGAATTGCAAGTGTGACATCCAGACTTCCCAGTCTGCAGGCCGGACTGGATGTATGCATTTTACAAGCAATAACAAGACTGTTCCCAGCCCCTGGGCAAGTGTGGCTGTGAGCAGGGAGTGTGCTCTGGAGCTGAGAACCAGGCAATGGAGGAAGTGTGATACCTCCTGAAGCATTTAGAGCCGTAGGATAGGATGGGCCAGGTCACTAGGGAACTGACTCCACCACCACGGCTGCCCTGACCTTTTCTGCTGGATATGACTGTTTTGGGAGTCCAACAGCCAAGCATCTGTGTCTTGTACCTGAGGACACACCCAGGACTGTGTAGGGTAAACATGCCTGGGAATGCATACCTCCATCAAGTCCACCCCAAAAGAACTGATAGGAGTTGGTAGAGAAGTACCCCAGTTCCCTCGCCTTTCCCCGGTGGGCTAATTCCAAGGTGTCTGCACCAGTCCCTCTGAGGGTGAAGCTCCAGTTGCTCCCTGTGGCAGCAGGCCTGAGAATCACCCTTTTTTTGCTGCCTTCTCTTCCTTTGTGTCACTGCCCACCATGCCGTGCTGTTGTCTGCACTTCTCAAATTAGTAACCTGCACTTAAGCCCTTGTTTTTAGCATCTCCAGGGAACTCAGCCTGCAATGGGACTGTGACCATGATGAGAGGAAATACTCTGGAAAGAGATGCACAGGGGGTGATAGACCATCACAGCTGGGGTTCAATTCCACCATTTCAGGGAGTGGCAGGTGGGATGGGCATGGCATTTGTCATGTCACCCACAACGCTTGTCTGAGCCCCACCGGGTTTGCTCCATTGCAGGTAATCTCAGGATATAGAGGCGACCAGGACAGAGTCCCGGTCCTCACTGGATTCTTCAGGAGCTAGGTCTCCTGATTCTGGGACTGGGTCATTCTCTGTGGGTGTGACCTGGGCACCGTGGGGTGTTGAGCAGCATCTCTGGCACCCACCCACTAGCTGCCAGAGTACTGACAACCACAGATATCCTCAGGGGGCCCTGGGAGCAGTCACTGTGGTGAACACAACTGTGCTGAAGCTGTCAGTATGGCTCTGGGTGATCTCAGCCTCTTTAGGGTCAGTGCCTGCACTGAAAGCTGTCCCTCACCCTGGCTGGCTTGGCTCAGTGGATAGGCATCAGCCTGTGGACTGGAGGGTCCCAGGTTCAATTCTGGCCAGGGGCACATGCCTGGGTTGTGGGCTCGATCTCCAGTGGGGAGTGTACGAGAGGTAGCCAATCTATGATTCTTTCTCATCATTGATGTTTCTATCTCTCTCTCCTCTCCCTTACACTCTGAAATCAATAAAGAAATATATATATATATATATATATATATATATATATATATATATATATTTTACACTTGAAACATAATTTTATTAACCAGAGTCACTCCAATAAATTCAATAAAAATGAAAGAAAGAAAGAAAGAAAGATTGAGAGCAGGAAGGGGATGAAGGAGGAAGAGAGAAAAAGGAGGAAAGAGAGGGTGGACATGGAGGGAGAGAGGGAGGGAAGGAAAAAAGCGAAATATATATATTTTTAAAAAGAAAGCTGTCCCTCTTTCCACCCCTCTCCTGCTTTAACGCTCCCTGCGACATGACCGCTGTGTAATAAATTACATCTTCTCAGTTCATTGTTCACTGTCCTCTCTAGGACAGAACTCTGGGAGGACAGGGATCCTCATCCGCTCTCTTAGCTGGTATGGCCCCAGCACTCAGGTGAGTGTCAGCTATGTGGTAGGCACTTAATAAACACAGGTTGGATAAAGGGTTAAACAAAGGCATGAGTTCACTTATTTATTCATGAGTGGATGACTAAATAAAGGGTTACAATGACGGAAGGAAGGAGGGGAAGATTTCCTTTCTGCCTATGTGGTGGATGGAAGATCAGGAAAAGGGTTTATCCTAAGTGGAGGGACCCACTATCTAGTTTGCCTGGGACCAAGAGGTTTCCTGGATTTCTAGTCTGAAGGCTGAGGCAGTGTTGGGCAAACTGAGATGGCTGGTCACCCTACCTCACTGCAGTAACAGCTACAACAGCAAGTGTGATAGCAAATTACTGTTTTTAGGCACTGTTCTAGCACTTTTCATATTAATTCACTCAGTCCTCACAAACATCCCGATGTCAGGGATGTTAGTAGCAGCTGTTTGTCAGAGGTTAAGTGCTTTACCCAAGAACCCAGGCAGGGAAGGGTGGGCCAGGAGTGTTAAGTGTGGCGGCATAGGAGATATAAGGCATATCCTGGGACCTGGCCTTGTGGGGAGAGGGCAGGAAGGTTCTGGAGAAGGTGAGGGAAGTGACACTAGAAAGAGAAGTCTAAGGAAGAATGCAGGGGAATAGCACTGTTGATGGCCCTGGGCCCAAAGTCCCATCAAGCCACGGCTTGCTCTGACATCCCTCACGGGAGGAGTTGGACAGGAGCAGCTGCTGTGAGCCACTTTCTGATTGGCTGCCTGAGCCAGGGTCTGAGAGGACCCTAGGGTCTCTGCAGAAAGTGAGAGGAAGTAGAGAAGGGGAGGAGGGAAGAACGAAGGAGGAGGAGAAGGAAGAAGGGAGAGAGAGAGAGAGAGAGAGAGAGAGAGAGAGAGAGAGAGAGAGAGAGAGAGAGAGAGAGAGAGAGAGGGGAGAGAAAGAGAGAGAGAGAGAGAGAGAGAGAGAGAGAGAGAGAGAGAGAGAGAGAGAGAGAGGAGAGAGGGGAGAGGGAGCCGGAGATGTGAGGGAGGAGGAGAGAGGGAGTTTCCTGAGCCACTGGCTCTAGCTGCTGTGTCTTATGTGATGAAAGCTTAAAATAGCTCCTCGTTCAGGGAGCCTGGGAGCCAGGGAATCCAACTGATGGCTCCTCTCCCTGGTAGGAGGAGGGGTGGCTCTGAGCTTTGGGTTTCTCAGGCTGAGGTGGGCGTACTGAGCAGGGACAGAGCAGGGACCCCAAACTCACGGGCCGGCATCCCTGTGAGTTGGACATGCTTGCAGGTCCTTAATCCACTTAGCTGAACATTCCGAGCTGTGAACATCCCTGTGTAACCCCCACCCCCACTCCAAGGTAACCACTGACCTGACTTTAACCTCTGTCAGTGGGCCTTGGTTGGGATTTCACACAAATGGAAGCAGCTACATCTCCTCCTTCAGACCTGGTCCCTTTCCATCGGCATTGCTGGTAAAGCATCACCCACAGGAGTGTGTGTGCTGCAGGGCTCCACTCCCAGCCTTCCCACCTCAAGCCCACGTGAACGTGGGTACTTTGCTGCACACACCTCCCTTCCTGGGCGATTGTGACACTTATGTGAGCTACTGAGAAGACGAGAGGTTGGGTCCCTAGCTGTACAGAACCAACAAATACCGTGTTTCCCCGAAAATAAGACATCCTTTAAAAATAAGACCTACTTACAGGTTTTCTTCTGAGTGAAATATAAGGCATCCCTCCAAAAATAAGGCCCCCCTAGGCTAAACATGAGAGATTTGGTCCACTGATTCTGAAAGAAATGGCGTCACAAGAAATTCACCAGGAAATTCAGGAATCGGATTGTTATGATGATGTTCCAGAAGGTGATGACATGATTGTCATTGAATAAATGAGTAACTTCTTGATACTGTAGGATTCACAGTTTGTCTGGTTTGTGTTGACAACTACCGTACTACCGTACCATATACAGGTAATAAATTTCCTTTATTTTCATTTAACAATAAATGTGTACCGTATTCTTCTTCATGGAAAAAATAAGACATCCCCTGAAAATAAGACCTAGCGCATCTTTGGGAGCAAAAATTAATATAAGACCTGTCTTATTTTTGGGGAAACAGGGTATAATACATACACAATATATTCACACACATATGTACATATTTGCAATGCATATACACAGGTATATAAATATATAGCTGGCAATTGTCATAGTCAGGTAGCTGTGTTAGTAAGGATGTCCAAACAGAACCCATGAAATGTATGTGTGCATGTATATACACCTGTATATAAGCATGTGTGTAATATACAATATGACACATGTATAATATATACACACATACTTATATGTTTATAAGTGCTTATGTATACTATATATGTACAAATATATAGTATATATTATACCATATATACAGTATATAAAATGTCGGTATGTAGATACATGTTTATATGTATAATATATACACACATACCTATATGTTATATACACACATACATATATAGGTGTGCATATACAGTATATTTACATGTATAATATATATACACACACACAACATACAATATACACTGAGTGGCCAGATTATTCTGACCTCTGAACGCGTAATAATCTGGTCACTCAGTGCATATACTATATAATAAAAGGCTAATATGCAAATTGTCCCCTTGACCAGGAGTTCAACCAGCAGGCAGGCGGGCCAACCATTCATGTCCCCTCCCCCTGGCCAGGCTGGCCAGACTCCACTCATGCACAAATTCATGAACTGGGCCTCATATATATATATATATATACATGTGTGTGTGTGTGTGTGTGTATGTATATTTATTTATTTATAGAGTGGCCAGATTATTATGCGTTCAGAGATCATAATAATCTGGACACTCAGTGTATACACACATATATATACTATGCATATATGCACACATAAATATGTGTGTATATTTGCTATGTATACACACTATTACACACATACATATATAGAGAATTTTACGTAAAGGTGTTGGCTCACCTGATGGTGCTGCCATCAGGTCAGAAATCTCCAGCGCAGGGCCACAGCTGGAAACCCAGGGAAGAGCTGATGTTGCAGCTGGGAGTCCTCAGGCATTTAAGGCAGAGTTCCCTCTTTCTAAGAAACTTCATTTTCTTCTTCAGGTCCACCCACATGTGCCTGTCACAACTTCCTTTACACAAAGTCCGCTGTTAATCTCATCTGAAAAATACCTAGGGACCACATCTGGGATAAAGTTTGCAGGCATAGCGAACACTAAGATTAACCATCCCGTGGCAATTATGATACTTGTTTTATATTCCCCCATGACCACTGTCAGCTAAACCGACTTCTTCCTTGCCAGCACTGAGTGGCCAAGATCTGGGCCTAGCAAATGCTAGAAGTATTCCTGTTGAGCAAGTTCTGTACTTCTAGCCGGAGCGGAGACCTGGACTCCGTCCATTATATGTAATAAAGAATTATGGCTTTATTATGGGGGGGGGTGTGCCTTCTTTCAAGGGCGGGGCTCGAACCTGCCACCCTGGCCCCGAGGGATTTCCCTGGGTCCCAGCATCCGCAGGCTGGGGCAGCCGGGGACGGCCAAGCACGCGCGTGCGTGCGTCTGTGCGGGAGAGTCCATGGGGCGGGAGAGCAGGGGAGGCGCGGGCGGCGCGGCGGGCGGGGCAGCGGGCGTGCGCCGCCGCTCGCGCCGAGCCTCCCCCGCACGCGCGCGGCGAGTGGTTCAGTCCTGTTCCCGGCTCATTGTGTTCATCTCACGCCGGCCCAAGATGGCGGCGGCGCTGGAGGCCCTGGTCCTGTGACCACAAAAAGGGAGCCGGGAGCTGGACGGGAGCGTGGCGGCGGCGGCGGCGGCGGCGGCGGCGGCGGCTGCCGAGGCCCGGGCCGGGGCCCCTCTCCTCTGCCTCCCGCCCTCCCGCCCGCCCTCCTTGACACTCCCGCCCCGCCCCCGCCGGCGGCGCCCCGCCCCTCCCCCAACCGCCCGACTAGCATGGTGCGGCGGCCGCGCGCGCCGACATGGGGGAGAAGCTGGAGCTGAGGCTCAAGTCGCCCGTGGGGGCCGAGCCCGCCGTCTACCCGTGGCCGCTGCCGGTCTACGTGAGTACCACCCTCCCCTCCGCTTCCGCCGCCTTCCCCAGACCCCCGCTCCGCGCAGCGCGCTGGGGGTCCGCCGAGCAACGGAACCACTCGATCCCATGAACACTCGTGGGGACCCTCCCTTCCCGCCTGCCCGGGGTGTGTGTGGGGTGGGGGTGTCTCCGCGGCCAGACCCCGCGCTCCGCGGCCAGACCTCGCCTGTGCGGGGCTCCCTGGGACCCCGGTCCTCCGGGCCGGGGTGGCTGGCGAACTTGCCTGCCCGTGTTTCACGTTCTGACGTTCAGGGTTTCTGTTTTTGCTTTCTTTTCCTTTTTTCTTTTCCTTCTTGTAGTTTGTTCCTTGAGCTGTCAATGGGCTCCGCGTTATGTTTTATGTGTGAGGGCATCTTTTCCTTCTCCCTCCCCCTGGTTGTGTGTTGCTTGTGTTGCTTTCGGCAGTTTGCCCCCCTAATCCCGAGTGGCAGGACCGGCCAGACCAGAGTAAGGCTTTCTGCACAGGAACCCGCACGGTGGGTGTGAGGCTTTCCGCCCCCCGTCTCGGGAGGCCCTGGGAAAATGACAGGGCGAGCGGAAATTTACAAAGTTGTCCCCGGGGTGACTGTAAATGCAGGGCGCGGGGTGGGCGCCTCGGCCTCTCTCTCGTCCCTGAGTGCGGGGCGGTGCGTGTCGCTGTCGGTGTCCCTGCGTCCACTCTCCGGCCGGGCGGCGCGCCGTCGGGAGGGAAGACGCTGCAGGCGCCATGGGCGGGCGTCTTCGGGGCGCCCTTTCGCGCGCCTATCTTGCGGGGCGAGAGGGAGGGGGTGCCTGAGGCGGGGCCTCCGGGGGACCCGGCGGGGAAGCCCGTGCGCCCCGCCCCTCGCACGCCCTGGGCGTGTTGTCAGTTTTTGGAAACATCGCCCTCGGGGCGGGGTTGGGACACTGGGACCGCCCGGGGGCTGGCGTCTGAGGTTTTTCCTGGTTTCCAGCCCGCCGTGCGCATGGGCGCTCTGGAGTTTTGCTCATCCCGAACCCAACCCGGAGGTGAGGTCGAGTCCTGTTCTGGCCTTTCCGGTGTGTGTCCTACGGGCGACTGGAGCAGTGGGCAGCGTGGGGAGCCCTCCAAAGCTAGAGGAATCAGAGTGGGAGTCCCTTTGGCTGTCCAGTGCATAGTTTAAAATTTAATTCTCTTTAGTGGCATGTGGTATGATTCACTTTTTTTTTTTTAGGGTACAGTTCTAGGGTTTTTTTGACAGATCCATGGCAATCAGACTGCAAAACAATCACGTCATTTCTGTGTCCCTTCTGCTGCCCTTTGCCACCAAGTGCCCTTCACCTTCTGGCAATCTCTAACCTCCTCTATCCCTACAGTTTTGCCTTTTCCAGAAACTTAGGTCAGTGGACTAATCAGCACAGAGCCCTTTGATTCTGGCTGCTTCTGCTCAGAAAAACATACCCCGACTCATCCATGTTGTAGTGGGTCTAAAAAGTAACTCCTGCCTGGCTGGCGTGGTTCAGTGGTTGAGCATCGACCTATGAACCAGGAGGTCATAGTTCAATTCCAGGGTTTCGGGCTCGATCCCAGGATGAGGCGTGTAGGAGGCAGATTAATGATTCTCTCTCATCATTGATGTTTCTGTCTCTCCCTTCTCTCCCTTCCTCTCTGAAATGAATAAAAATATATTTAAAAATAATAATTAAAAAAAAGTAACTCCTTTTTCTGGCTGTGTATCCCATTGATCCATAGGTTGCTGGTGGCAGGACACTTGGGATATTTCCATTTTGGAGGGGATTACATATAAAGCTGCTCTAAACATCCTCAGTCAGGTTTTTATGTGAACTTGGGTTTCACTTCTCTTGGGAAATGCTTAGGAACAGGATGGGGGTCTGATGGGGAGGCTGAACTGAGTGTAAAATGAACATTTGTGTACCTTACACATTGATATTTTTGAACATGGGTAGGATTAAAACCACTGTGACCCAGCACCCAGGCATTATATACTAAGGTGAAAATTTACCAGCTTGTTTCTATCACCTGCTTTTATTCGGGTGGAGCAAGGCCACGGATTTATAAACCTTGTAAATAAGGCCTCCTGGGTTGGGACCTGGCTTTCTAGTGGCAGGTGTTTCTGAACTACAGCGCATCTTTCCCTTGCTGGCCCTGGCCTCACTTGGCAGGAGATGGAGGTGTGCTGCCCACCTGGCCTGGTGTGCCACCTCATGTCAGCAGGTCCCTTTCTGGTGTGGCTATTACACTGCCAGGCCAGTCCAGTGAAATTCTCAGCTAGCTGCCAGGGCTCTCAACAGCCTTACTTTGCAGTGACGTCTGTCAATCTCCCATTTCCCCACTGGGGGATTTTGCTTTTCTTAGTAAATGAGGGGGCAGTATTTTGTGATGACTCAATGATGAATACATGAAGAAAGTGGGCTACTTCGGAAGCTTCACTTTTTGGAAGGTCAGATTACTCATGTGACCACACCGTTGAAATGACTGAGCTTACTTGTTCACTGATTCATTTCTAGTTTTCCTGGAGGCCACAGAGGATAGTAGACAATGTTCTTATTCTCAAGAAACTTACAGATGAAGGAAGGTGAATGATGTATGAGCCGTGGCGGCCCTGTACATAGGGTCAGCTGAGGTCCCAGAGGGGAGGAGTTACCACTCTTGTCTTGTGGGAGGTGTGGGTGGATTCTCTGAGGAGGGGCATCTGTAGGAGGAAGTGCAAAGAGCCACAAAGGCCACACTAAGAAGTGTCCAGCCTGGGAAACCAGCTTTTGTGCAATTGACAAACATGAGGGGGAGACCCAGCACATTCTGTTCCTTCAGTGGCAGTTTCTAATACCCACTTGCAGTTCACAGCGGCATAATTTCTAAAGCTGGATGGCCCTTCTTGGGTGGGAAACTAGGTCTCCGCTAAGAAGGGAGTAAGTGGCATCTTGGATTGCTGAGTGCAGGGCAAGAATATTAGAGAGGAGGATGTTCAGGGGTCCTTCACCTGGTGACTTAATAAGGCTGTGGGCGGGGGGAGCAGCCTCAGTGTGACTGTCCCCACCCTCAGCTTCCTACCCAGAGCCCACAGTTCTCTGATGAGTGCCCTCTGAGTAGTCATGCCCTTAATGCTGGCAATGAGTAATAGCTGAGTGGGCTGGCCAAGTGAGCCAGCCATCCTGTGACTCAGAAGATATTTTCTGATCTGACCTCTGCCTGCGTGAATCCTACTTAATCCAAGTTCAGGGGGAAGGCAGATTAACCCTTCCTTGGCTTTATGTTGTTGAAATAGCCTATGTCAAAGGGGAAGGGATGATCAGAAAAGTCTGGCGTTCACATGTGGCTGTTAGTTTTCATACTCTATCCCTAAAATCCAAATGCCTACTGTGAACTCTGATCCTAATCAGTGGGAGCTGGAGGGAGTCAGGGGGACCCCCAAAATTTTGGACATTGACTAGGAATGAGGAGGCAGAGCTACAGGGACCTGCCCACCCAGGCTCCCTGTGGGAACTCCATCCTTTTTTTCTTAAACTTTTTGTTTTGAGATAATTGTGGATTCTTGTGTAGCCATAAGAAATAATACGGAGATATTCCATGTCCTTTATCCAGTTTCTCTCAATGGTGACCTCTTATACGACTAGAGAATACTATGAATTACTAGGGCCCAGTGCACGAATTTGTGTCCTTGAAAGGACGGTGGGCCACGAGGCTGCAGTGGGCACAGGTGTGGGTCTCTGCCCATCCTCTGCACTCCCTCCTGGCACTTCCTGTCATGAACTTGGCCCCCTGTCTGTCTGCAGCCCTGCTCCTACCGCTGCTGCTCCCACGGGCTGGCTGACTGGCAGCGCCGGCCCTGCTCACACCCACTGAGGGCACAGAACTATTGGGGCCGATGCCAGCAGGGAGTGTGAGTCATGGCTGCTGCCCAGATTGCCCCTCAGGAACAGCGGGACACTGAAGAAGCCCTGAGGGATGATGAGGGCCTGCAGCTGCTGCTCACACCCACCAACAGTGCTGAGTGATTGGGGCTAGTGCTGGGCACTGGCAATGGGTGCGAGCAGTGGCTTTGGTGCCAGCAGCAGGTACGAGTGGGCTGGCATCGGCAGCAGGTGCAAGCACCTGGCGGGACCTTGATGCATGGGAGCAAAGAATTTTCAGTAACCACCAGAGGCTTGCCCTGATGATAGCGACTGGTGTCCCGCCTTGGTCTGGCACCCCTGCTCACCTGCTCCACCATCCTGCTATAGCCAGTGCCCGCCAGAGAAACATCAATGTTCCATGTGCAACCCCTGGTGGTCAGCATACATCATAGTGACCAGTTGTTCAGTTGTTTGGTTGTTCTGCCATTCAGTCTATTTGCATATTAGGTTTTTTTATATACAGATATTCATCTAATTCCAAAAGCCCTGTCCCTATCAGCAGTTACTCCTACCTACCTCCCCAGCCCCTAGCAAACACTAACCTCATTCCCATCTCTGGACTTGCCTATTCTGGATATTTCACATAAATGGAGTCCGGCTTCTCTCAATGAACATCATGTTCAAGTATTATCCACATAGCTAATTCAGTGCTTCACTCCTTTTCCTGGCTGTGAAATATTCCCCTATAAGGACAGGCCAAGTTGTAGTGTCTTGAGGCCCTGGTGAGGCATTCATTTGGCCTTCATTCTGGGGGTGGGGATGACCCCAGATGAACTGGTGTGGCACTAATCATGACCACTTGCTGGAGGTAGAAATATTTGAAATTTTCAGGGGCACGGTGTGTCTTGGTTTTCCAGATCCAAGTTGAGTCTCTGCCCACCACTTGGTGGCAGGGCCTTGTATGTGAATTCTCCTGGTCAGAGGGGTCTCATCAGTCCTTGTGCTGTCTCTCTTCTCCTCATACCCTTGGCTTCAGGCTGCAGTGGTCTGGTCTGTGGTAATAAATTATTTTCTCTGATGAGGACAAGAAAAGTTTTGGGGATAAAATTTTGGTCATCATGCCCCACTGTCTAACTGGTGTCACTTCTCAATAGCCACTTTATGAAGACCTCCATTATCCAGTCGTTGGCCACTGTAGAGGGACTTCTTTTTTTATTTTTATTTTTTATTTTTAAAAAAAATATATTTTATTGATTTTTCACAGAGAGGAAGAGAGAGGGATAGAGAGCTAGAAACATCGATGAGAGAGAATCATTGATCGGCTGCCTCCTGCACGCCCCATCCTGTTTCATAGGTCAACACTTAACCACAAAGCCACACCGGCCAGGCTAGAGGGACTTCTTTAGAAGCAGGGCACCTTAGACTGTTACTGATAGGCTAGTTTTCTTGTTTGTTTAAATACGTGTGTGTGTGTGTGTGTGTGTGTGTGTGTGTGTGTATACACACACACACACACACACACACACAGAGACACACACACGATTTCAGAGAGGGAGAGGGAGAGATACAGAAACATCAATGATAAGAGAACTATTTTTAAAAAATATATTTTTTAAAAATAGATTTTTTGTGGAGAGGAAGGGAGAGGGAAAGAGAGTTATAAACATCAATGAAAGAGAAATACTGATCAGCTGCCTCCTGCACACTCCCTACTGGGGATGTGCTCACAACAAAAGTACATGCTCTTGATCAGAATCAAATCTGGGATCCCTCAGTGTGGGGGCTGTTTCTCTGTTTTCCTTGACCCATACTGAAAATAACAGGTTCCTGAGTGGAGGAGCTGGGGATTAAGAAATTAAAGAAAAAAAGAGACCAAGAGGCAGAAATAGATTCAAGCTGGGATCCAGGTGAGGGGCTGTCACTCTGATGGAGAGACAGTCAACACCCACCACAGACAACACAGCACATTTATTGATTTCCAGAGGGGGCTTTAAGGTCAAAGAAGTGTTGGGTGTGCCCAGGTCCTATTCATTCCCTCATTCCTGGGATTTAGCATATCAAGACCTGGGTAAGTCAAGGTCCTATTTGTTCCTCATTCCAAGCACAAGGATAAAGATAAGAAATCAGTACTGATAACAGTCTCTAACATTTTGGGAGGCTGTTTCCTCCAGTCATCTCAGCTGACATTAATTTAAAGGTCATCCATGTGCATTCCCAAGGGGCCCTCTACACCTCAGTCCACAGGCTGATGCTCTATCCACTGAGCCAAACAGGTTAGGGCTGATGGGCTAGTTTTTATTAAAGCAACTGAAGCTTTCTTGTTAGGACCATAGCTTTGGTCTTAGCTCTGTCCCCTGGGTGGCACTTGTCCTCTAGTGGAGATCTAACCTTCGACCTTCGAAAGACCCAGAGCACAGGGCATTCCATGCCTGGTCCCAGCTCTGCAAGGACACAGACTCTATTAGACCTCATGTTTAGGGTCAGACCTCAAAATATTCCATCAGTTACAGAGGTGGAAAGAGGTATGCAAGGTGACCCCTGGTGGGACCAGCACATGAGCCAAGTGTGCAATTTCAGCATTTCTAGTAGCCACGTTTAAAAAAGTCAAAAGAAGCAGGTGAGATCAGTTTTCATAATGTATTTTATTTAACTATTGTATGACCAAAATACAAGCACTTCAACCTGTAATTTTTAAGTTAGGAACAACTTTTTTTGGTATGTATTCTAAGTCTTTGGAATTAGTGTGTGTTTTGCACTTAGAGCTTTGCTTTATCTAGACCAGCCCATATCAAGTGCCTCATAACCCTAGGTGGCCTGTGGCTACCATGGGGATGGCATATTTCCAGATCCCTCTTCCTTCCAACCACAGAGCTTAGCGTGCTGGATTGTGGGACTGTGTTTGCATAGTGGGTGCCACTATCCGAATGAGGTCCAGGGGCCTAGCTGCTCGCTTGCTCAGTGGGGTGGGCATTCGTGAAAACCAGTGATGCTAGGATGGTGTTGGTTTGGGCCTTCCTTGCCCCTTGGAGTTGGGGGATATGGGGACTGCAGGTCTGGTGGGTTGGGTGTTTGTGGATATAGCTCTGTCCTCCGGCCAGCCTGTTAGTCACCTGGCTTATGCAAGTCAGAGTAGGCACTGAGCATCAGAGGCTGGGGCAGTGTGGCCCTGCAAGGAGAGGTGCCACAGTGGTGGCAGCAGGACATGAGTCTTCCAACCTGGTAAGTCACTGCTGGCCATTCTCTCAGCTCTGTCTTTTGTCTGAGCAGAAGACATTTCCCAACAGTGGGAGGAAGGGCAGGTCAGAGCTGGACCAGCCCTGTGACAGTGCCAACTCAACACCCTCCTTCCTGCAGAGCGGCATTAGCCACCTCTTTTTGTCCTCTTATGTAATGTGACATTATTTTGGGGCCCACGTAAGCATAGTTTATAAAACTAGTGAGCTCAAAAGCAGTGATTGGGTGAACTTGATGTTTTCTGCAACTTCTGGGAGTGCGTTCACTGATTGAGACCTCTTGCCTCAGTCTCCCTTCTCTCCTGTGCTGCCCTTGTCCCGGATGGCAGGCCAGGGCTCTGGTATTCATTGCTGTGTGGACTCCGGCACTGTGAGCCTGGGAGTTCATCTCCGTGGGGCACATCTCTCCCTGGGTGGGCACGTGAGAGCAGAGGTCTGGCAGCAGGACTGGGACAAACAGGAGGGCTTTCCAGCACAGACACGTTCCCACAGGGTCCAGTGTAAAGATGAGAGAGCCATGAGCAGGAGTTATAAGACCTGTCCGAGCCGAAACCGGTTTGCTCAGTGGATAGAGCGTCGGCCTGCAGACTGAAGGGTCCCAGGTTCGATTCTGGTCAAGGGCATGTATATACATTGGTTGCGGGCACATCCCCAGTAAGGAGTGTGCAAGAGGTGGCTGATTGATGTATCTCTCTCATTTATGTTTCTGGCTTTCTATCCTCCCTTCCTCTCTGTAAAAACTCAATAAAATATATTAAAAAACAAAACAAAAAAAACCCTGTCCGAGATCCATTTCTCCCACCCTCCCTCTGTGAGTGCCTTCTGCACACATTCCTGAGCACATGAGGTTCAGTGTCTGGAAGAATAAGCCACAGCCTTGCACCCAAAGTTGGGGCGGTGAGTAGTACCATAAGGATCAGTTTGGTGTCATCTCAGGGTGTGATACTGCCTTCTGTGCATTGCGCAGTTCAAGATGGAACAGTTGCACTTACTGTGGACCTTCTCACATGATTCCCAAAGTGGGCAGACCTGGTGAACCCCAGGTACCCACTACTCAACTTTCCCATTGGCCAACGTTCCACTAGACAGATTTTTATGTGAAGACTCTCTCTCAACCACTTAAAAAAAATTGTTTTTTTAATTGATTTCAGAAAAAAAGAGATAGAACAGTGATGAGAGAGAATCATTGATTGCCTGCCTCATGCATTCCCCCTACTGGGGATCGAGCACCCAACCCGGGCATGTACCTTTGAATGGAATTGAACCCAGGACCTTCATTCTGCAGGCCGACATTCTATCCACTGAGCCAGTGGTCAGCAAACTGAGGCTTGAAAGCCACATGAGCCGAAACCGGTTTGGCTCAATGGACAGAGCGTCGGCTTGGGGACTGAAAGGTCCCGGGTTCAATTCCGGTCAAGGGCATGTACCTTGGTTGCGGGCATATCCCCAGTAGGGGGTGTGCAGGAGGCAGCTGATCGATGACTCTCTCTCATCGATGTTTCTAACTCTCTATCTCTCTCCCTTCCTCTCTGTACAAAATCAATAAAATATATTAAAAAAAAAAAAAAGAAAGCCACATGAGGCTCGTGAGCCACGGTTTGCCGCTCTGTTGACTAATGAGTTTGCCGACCATTGCACTGAGCCAAACTGGTTAGGGCTCTCAGCTGCTTCTTTAGGGTGCTCTGGTACAAGTAGTGAGTAGAACATGGGTCAGTCTCTGATGCAGCAGACGGCCACCTTGGGCTGGGACCATGGGCAGTGAAGGAGGCATTGTGGGTGTTCCCTTGCATAATGAGACAAAGGCTGGGCCATCAGTCTAAGGCCCAAGGCTCCTGTTATGGAGTGGCAAGTGTGAGGGGCTGTCCCTGCGTAACAAGATGAGGACCGAACTATCAGTGCAGATTCCTCAGGGCTGTTCCCAGTCTGGCCTTTTCTGGCCTTTTCTGACATCTCTCTCCTCTGAAGGTCTCTGGGGAAGTAAAAGAGGTCATGGCCAGTAAGTCAGAACTTCTGAATCATTGATAGAGTCCAGGGCTTCGAAAGTTACACCTTTCAGGGCTATGGGTAGAAACTGGCCTGGTCTTGGTCCTAAAAGCATCACTCTGAGACTTCAGAGGGCACAGTTGTCAACTTCTCTCTGCCTTTATTTTGGTTTTAAAGCTAAGAAAGCACAAGTTCTCATCACAGAAGAGACCAAATTCCAGGCTCCTGTGCCTTTGCAGGCCTGTGTGCATATTGGGCCGATACAGTTAATGCAGTGAGGACTGTGGCATGGTAATGGCTGGCAGCTGCGTTACACTCTTGGCAGTTGTGAATCATGCTGCTGTGAACACTCATGTATGAATTTCTGTCTAGATGTATATTCTCATCTTGTCCCCACCTTGTTTAAATAATACCAGTTTAAGTAATATTTATTGGTTGATTCTTAGTAAATGGGAGGACATTATTCTGAACACTAAAAGGATTTTTTTTCTTGTGCCTTAAAAAAATAAGGCCTTGCACAAAAGGCCACTTGGTGTGTGATCCAATTTATGTGAAATATCCAGAATAGGCAAATCCATAGAGACATGAAATGGGTTAGTGGTTGTCAGGGGCTGGGAGGGGGCTGGAATGACTGCTTATGGGGATGTGGCTTCCTTGGGGTGATGGAATATTCTGGAATTAGTGCAGTTGTTGTGCAACACTGAACCTACTAAGAACCACTAAACTGTGTATTTGAAACAAGTGAGCTCCATTCTGTCAGTTATACTATTTCAACTAGAGGCCTGGGACATGAAATTCGTGCATGGGCGGGGGAGGTGTCCTTAAGCCCTGCCTGCATGCTCTCTCTTCAATCTGGAACCCCTCTCACAATCTGGGACCACTGGCTTCTAACCACTTGCCTGCCTGATTGCCCCTAACCTAACTGCCTCTGTTGGCCTGATCGCCACCTAACCCTTCTCCTGTCGGCCTGATAGCCATCTAACTGGTCCCCTGCTAGCCTGATGGCCCCCAACTGCCCTAAAAAACAAACAAACAAAAAAAAAAACAAGTTTCAAGGGTATCTAAAGAGCTGTTTTGATTTTGTTATTGAATGTGAGGCATTCTACCCATGGTCACTGTCTTGTTGTAAAGTGGTGGAAATGGTGGTCTGGGCTAAGAGGCGTTGTTACTGCCATGGAGCAGCAGTTGGCAGGCCTCTCCCTCCAGGGCCCATCCTCTTTGCTGACCCTTTGCACTAGCTCTCACCGCAATGTGGAAGGCGTAGTGTTTACGTGAGGGAAGGCCAGATTTAGAGGGGACTACTCAGTGGTTCTGATCCTAGTTTCTTCGAGATTTGGATTAGCTTGCTGCCCATACCCTGGTGAAAGCCCTGGAGTGATCCCTGAGCTTTCTTTGAGGAAGAAGCCATGGTAACCCCTCCCTCACACACAGTGGACACAGTCCTGGCCAGCAGTGGAAGTGGGAGGTGTCTTCTAGGCAGGAGGATGACCACATGCATTCTCATAATGGTTCTTATTGGCATTTCCCATTTTACAGATGGGGAAACAGAGGCCTGGGAGATTCAGTAACTCAGAGCCAGGCTTATAGCATCCAAGCCGTGGGAGAAGTGCCAGTGGGTACTGGTGGGTAGAGGACAGAAGGGTCAGGGGCATAGACTTCACCCTTTCCCTGCTGCCTGCTGGGGAGAGAAACTATAGGGTCAGGGTCTCCTCTAGGCCAGCGTGTCCCAAGTGGGCGGGGGTCCCAGGACAGCATCCTAATTACCCTGCAGCACTCCCTGGGAAGTCCTGCCTGAGTGGGGAGCTTGAGAGCTTACTGGGTCTGGAAATACAGAAATGGGAAAGCCCAGGGGCTACAGTGCCCCCATCCTATAGTTCTGGACCCTAACTGCCATCAATGGCGTATAGAGAGACTGCTCATCAGCTCTGACTGTGTCATTTTATCTTTCAGGACAAACACCACGATGCTGCTCATGAAATCATCGAGACCATCCGGTGAGTGTGTCACCTGTGGGGGTGGGTCTGGCCTGGGGCCAGGGCCTGATCCTGTCTTTCCAGCACACCCACCTTCTCTCAGTCCAGTCCTTCTGTGTTCCCTTTCACCATCTTGAGAAGACTTGAAAAGTGTCAGAGTTTGGTTAGAGGAGTCCAGGTTGTCTGGGTATGGCCTGGATAGGTCCTGGTGTCTCTATGAACTTCGACTTCTCGTGGAAATTGATGGACAAAGGAACTCCTTTTCTCTTCTTCTTGTTTTCCGCCTCTTCCATCTATCTCTGTCTTCTTCCTATTGGATTTGGTGCTGTTTCAGCCACAGCTGCTTGGGCTGATTTTCCTCCATATCCTCGGTAGCCCTCTAAAAGCCCAGTCCATGAGAGTGCAAGGAAGAACACAGGGTGTGTCAGTGACAATTTTGACAGAACAGGAGGAAGGTGTCCTTTGCTGTTTCTAGTGGGCCTTCTCCTGGTATGGGACTGGAGGGTCTGGGGCCAGGAGGGAGGTACCCTTCAGTCTGTCTCTAATGGGCCTTTTCTTCATGCTGGATTGAGGGTCTGGAACAAACTCGAGCGATGACAGTGGCTACTTCCTGCTTTGCATATCCCACTCTTAGAAACCCCAATCTTTGTCAGTTTCCTCGGTAAACTCGCATGTCTGTTTGTTGGCATCTTGCTGTGTTGTTTCTTAGCATCCTTAGCAATGTATTTACCACCTTGGTTACACACCATGACATCCCCATGAGCCTGCAGTAGCCCATGGCGGGGCAAGGTTGTGGTGTCTGTGGAAGAGTCAGGATGGGTGTCTCCACCCTGCTGTTTCGGAGCTGGTGACCAGACAGGCCCTGCAGCTCCCTCAGCTGCTTTGGTTTGATCTTGGGGCTGAGCAGAGTCTCCTTGAAAGATTGTTTTAAAGATGGACTGAAATTATTTGCATGAATCTAGCAGGGTGCCATTGTTGAGATGTAGAATCTCTTTTTTTCTAGTATAATCCATAAACCACTCAGTTGGTGAAGCAGTTTTATTTATCTATTTGTTTATTTAAAATATGTTTTTATTGATTTTAGAGAGGAAAGGGAGAGGAAGAGAGAAACATTGATTGGCACCTCCTGCACACCCCGGATTGGGATCAAGTCCACAACCTGGTCATGTACTCTGACTGGGAATCAAGCTGATGATTTCTTTGTACATGGGATGACACTCAACTGAGCCATACCAGCCAGGGCTGATTTATTTATTTTTTCCATTTTATTATTTTTTATATTTTTAATTTTTTTTTTGTTAATCCTCTCCTGAGGATGTTCTTTATGTATATATGTGTGTATACACACACACACATATATATATATTATTGACTTTTTACAGAGAGGAAGAGGGAGGGATAGAGAGTTAGAAACATCAAATGAGAGAGAAACATCGATCAACTGCCTCTTGCACACTCCCTACTGGGGATGCAGCCAAGGTACATGCCCTTGACCGGAATCGAACCTGGGACCTTTCAGTCCACAGGCTGATGCCAAACCGGTTAGGGTGAGGATATTCTTTTTTTTAAAAAATACGTTTTTATTGATTTCAGAGAGGAAGAGAGAGAGAGAGATAGAAACATCAATGATGAGAGAAAATCATTGATTGGCTGCTTCCTGCACGCCCCCCACTGAGGATTGAGCCCACAACCTGAGCATGTACCCTTGACTGGAACGAACCTGAGACTCTTCAGTCTGCAGGCTGACTCCATACCCTGAGGATATTCCAAACCAGCTAGGGCTGAGGATATTCATTCATTCATTCATTCATTCATTCATTTAAATAAATCTTTATTGTTCATATTATTACAAATGTTCCTCATTTCCCCCCCCTCCATTGCTCCCCTCCACCAGGTTCCCACCCCATTCTCTGCCCTTTCTCCACCCCATTGTCCTCATCCATAGGTGCACAGTTTATGTTTAGTCTCTTCCTGCACCCCCCACTCCCCTTTTCCCCGAGAATCATCAGTTCACTCCCCTTACATACCTCTGATTCTATTCTATTCAACAGTTAATATTGTTCATCAGATTTTTTTAATTCCCTTGGTTTTTAGATTCACTTGTTGGTAGTTACGTATTTGTTGTTCATAATTTTTATCTTTCTCTTCCTAAAGAACCTCTTTCAGCAATTCATATAATTCTGGTTTGGGGGTGATGAATTCCTTTAGCTTTTTTTTATTTGTGAAGCTCTTTAACTGGCATTCCATTCGGAGTGATAGCTTTACTGGGTAGAGTATTTTTGGCTGTAGGTTCTTGCTATTCATCACCTTGAATATTTCTTGCCATTCCTGTCTGGCCTGCATGGTTTCTGTTGAGAAATCAGCTGACAATCATAGGGGTGCTCCTTTATAGGTAACTACCTGCTTTTCTCTTGCTGCTTTTAATATTTTCTGTCTTTTGCCGAGACTGGTTTGGCTCAATGGATAGAGTGTCGGCTTGGGGACTGAAGGGTCCCGGGTTCGATTCTGGTCAAGGGCATGTACCTTGGTTGCGGGCATATCCCCAGTAGGGGGTGTGCAAGAGGCAGCTGATCGATGACTCTCTCTCATCGATGTTTCTAACTATCTCTCTCCCTTCCTTTCTGTACAAAATCAATAAAATATATTAAAAAAAAAGTTTTAATATTTTCTGTCTTTTGTTCTTGGAATTTTAATTATGATTTGTCTTGGTGTGGTCCTCTTTGGATTCCTTTTGTTTGGGGTTCTGTGTGCTTCCTGGACCTGTAAGTCTAATTCTTTCACCAGGTGGGGGAAGTTTTCTGTCACTATTTCTTCCAGTATGTTTTCAATATCTTGCTCTCTCTCTTCTGGGATCCCCATAATTCTGATGTTGGTTCGCTTGAAGTTGTCCCAGAGGTTTCTTACATTATCTTCAACTTTCTGGATTCTCTTGTCTTCTTGCTTCTGCTGAGGAGTGTCCTCTGGCTCTTTGTGTTCTAAATCTTTGACTTGATTCTTGCGATCTTCCATTCTGTTTTTAGGACTCTGTATAATATTTTTTATTTCAGACAATGTATTCTTTATTTCTAGTTGATCCCTTTTCATATCCTCATAGGTCTCGTTTATTTTATCGGCCTTTTCTAGAAAATTCTTGAAAAACTTTATAAGCGTGTTTTTTTTTGTTTTGTTTTTTTATAAGCGTGGTTTTGAACTCTATATCCAGGCGCTTTTTGTCCTCCATTTCTTTCGTTTGTGATCTGTTTCTTTGTCTCGGCATTTTCGCTGCTTCCCTGAGTTGATAGGGTGGCTTTGTGTGCTAAGGGGTCCTATATGGTTCAGTGGGTCAGCCTCCCAGTTACCTGAGGTGGACACTCTTGGTGCACCCCTTTGTGGGCTGTGTGTACAGCCTTGTTGTAGTTAAGCCTTGATTGTTGTTGGTGTCACTGGGAGGAACTTACCTCCAGGCCAATTAGCTGTGAGGATCAGCTGTGTCTATGCTGGGAGACAGCCTTATTTGACTAGACTTGGAAAATTGTAAAAGCCTCTGTGCTCAGCTTGGATGGGGCGGAGTTTCATGGTGGAGCCTACAGCCCTTACTTCCGTCAGCCCTGCTCTATGAGGTTTCTGGGCCTCAGTGTTCCTCAGTTTCCTTTGGTACTCTCTGCAAGCACCACTGAGAGAAAGGCGCTACCAGTCTAGTCTCTCTCCCAATGAACACGAAACTGGGGTTCAGTGCAGTTGAAACTGGGGTTGGAAGCGGGGTTCAGAGCAGTCCGGAGCTTTTGTCTCCTTCCCTCTAGGGTAATCCAGCAGCACAGGCAACAGTCTTCTGTGCGGAACTTGTGTGCCTCCTTGACTGCCTTTTGCCACTATTCCTGAATTTCCGCCTTACAGCCCAGATTCCTTCTGTATGAGCCTGGGTCCCCAGGGTCTGGCCTAGAACTGGGGTTCAGTGCAGTTGGAACTGGGGCTCAGCACAGTCTGGAGCTTTTGTCTCCTTCCTGCTAAGGCAATCTAGCAGCAGAGTCAACAGTCCGTCCTCTGCGCGTAATGTGCACTACTCCGAGACTGCCTTTTGCGGCTCCACCTTACAGCCTAAATTCCCTCTGTATTAGCCTGGGTCCCCAGGGTCTCACCCAGAACTGGGGTTCAGTGCTGTCGGAACTGAGGTTCAGCACAGTCTAGAGCTTTTATCTCCTTCCCACTAGGGAACACCAGCCAGGCACTCAGTCTCCCACTCCTCTCCAGCTCCGTCCTCTCCCCACACGTGCACCATGTCTCTGTACCTTAGGCTTTTACAGCTCCTCTGATTTTCCTTCTGGTTTTCTCTTTCCTTCTAGTTGTACAATTTCCAGTCAGTCATCTTTCCTGTAGTTTTGGATAATGTCCATTTTGTATTTTAGTTGTATTTTTTGAAATTGTTGTGTGAGACTGCAGTTAGGCGTGACCTATGCCGCCATCTTGGTTCCTCCCACTGTTTCTGCCAAAAGCGCGCCTAGGATATTCTTTAAATAGATTTTTCTAGAGAGAGGGGAGAAAGAGAAACATCGATCTGCTGCCTCCCACAGGTGCCCAAATTGGGGCTAGGGGTGGAGCCTACAACTGAGGTATGTGCTCTTAATATGAATGTTTAATCTGAGGGCCAATGCTCTAACCACTGAGCAAAACTGGCTAGGGCTGATTTATTGATTTTATTGATTTTAGAGAGGAAGGATAAAAACATCAATGATGGAGAATCATTGATTGGCTACCTCCTGCAATGCACCTACTGGGAATCGAGCCTGAAACCTGGGCATGTGCCTTGACTGGAAATTGAATCAAACCATAACCTCCTGGTTCATAGATTGATGTTCAACCACTGAGCCACACCAGCCAGGCTCATTTATTTATTTTAAAGAGGTTGCTGGTTAGATGGTGGCAGTTTTGTGGTTGAGAGAGGCAGGGCTCTGAGCTGGCAGCTTCCTGGATTTGCAAGTCTATTTCTTTCAACATATACATCTACCTCTGTATATGTTGAAAATCCTCCATTATAAAAAGTAAAGTGGGGGAGGGGGATGAGGTAACTTCCCATCTCTGCCAATTAATAGAACTCATCTGTAGGGACAAAGAGAGAAAAAGGTCAAGTTGTTTTGAGACCCAGGACTTGAGGCTCAGGTCTGGAGGTCAGCAGCCACTGCCAGCCCAGGAGAAGACCAAGTTTTCTGTCACAATTTCTTCAAAAAGCAAGTTTGTACTGCAACAAACTTCATACCGGTATATTGCTCTCACTCTTTTTCTGCTCTCACTCTTTTTCTGGCACCCCCGTAATTCTGATGTTGGTATGCTTGAAGATGTCCCAGAGGCTTCTTATGCTATCTTCAACTCTTTGGATTCTTTTTTCATTTTGCTTTTCCAGTTAGGGTTTTTTGCTTTTTTGTATTTCAAATCTTTGACTTGATTCTTGTATTCCTCTAGTCTGCTGTTGGGTCTCTGTATAATATTTTTTTTCAGTTAGTGTATGTTTAATTTCTAGTTGGTTCTTTATCATATTCTTGAGGGTCTCGTTAAATTTATTGGCCTTTTCTAGGAAATTCTTGAAAAACCTTATAACCGTGGTTTTGAACTCTATATCCAGTTGTTCGTTTTCCTCCATTTCTTTATTTTGTGATTTGTTTCCTTATCTCCTCATTTTTGCTGCTTCCCCGAGTTGGTAGGGTGTTTTTGTGTGCTAGGTGTCCTATATGATCCAGTGGGTCGGCCTCCCAGTTATATGAGGTGGACACTTTTGGTGCACCCCTTTGTGGACTGTGTGTACAGCCTTGTTGTAGTTACGGTATTTTTTGGACCATAAGACGCACCAGTTTTTAGAGAAGGGAAATGAAGAAAAAAAGATTCTGAAACAAAAAGTTCAGTGTTACCACTACAATGTGTAAACCCATAAATCATGCAGAGACTTTCTATGCTTTCTTTGCATAGTTTATGGGTATCTACACATTGTAGTTGTGAGAGAAGAGGCTGGAGAGTGTTTTACATTATGGTAAATGTTATTGGTTTGGTAACACAGAAGGTCTCTGCATACAATATACCGGTATGAAGTTTGTTGCAGTACAAACATTTTGACAGTTACCGGTATAATCGTATGAAGAGAAATTCTGACATAGCGGCGTTATCAATCAGGGCCTCCAGCGGAGGGCGGAGTTTACTGGTGGGCGGAGATCTACAGTACGCCTACCTAGTAGTCAAGCACGGCAACAGAGGGTGGAGAGGAATGATTGGGGGAATAGACGCGGCATTCTTCTGGGCACAGAGTACGGGCCAGCAAGGGGTACAGGCGATGATTACGGTTTGGATTACGCAGTTACCGTACACCGCACCTGGGCTGACATGGAGATATGGCTGCAGCGAGGGCATGGAGGCTGACTACCATACATGGGAACTCCTCTACCAGTCGGGGTTTACAGAGCGGGGCAGACGCTCTGGGCACGGAGGAATGGACAGTGGCTGCAGCAAGCACACACAGACCACACAGAGCTGGGCAAGTAAAAAAACTTTTTTTTAAAAGTATATGTGTAGGCTATATTTGGACCATAAGACGCAGGGACTTTTTCCCCCCACTTCTGGGGGGAAAAAAGTGCATCTTATGGTCCGAAAAATACGGTAAGTCTTGATTGTTGTTGGTGTCACTGGGAGGAATTGACCTCCAGGTCAGTTGGCTCTGAGGACCCCGTGTCTATAATAGAAGAATTGCTGTGCTGGGGACATGCTTATGTGGCAGGACTTATTTCAGTGGGGCTTTGGTGTTCACTGAGTCTGCCTCTTGAATGTGTCACTTATGAGAGTAGTTGAAATCTGGTGTCGTTTCACACAGACCACTAGATACACTAGCTTCTGGATCTCCAATGGGGTGCAGGTCAGCTATTGTCTGAGGCCACCCAGTAGGAGGTACAGCAAAAATTACAGTTTTCTCCTCTTTGCTTGAGGTTTGGAGTTTTTGGAGCTATCTAACCAGAGCTGCAGTTTGTTTGGTTAAGCTGCTATAGGGCAGGCCATTTATATGCAAAAGCCACAGTGTGGAGCTTGGTTGGGTTTGTGGATTGTGCCAGGCGGAGTCTCAGGGAGTCACTAGACTAGGGCGTGGTAAACAGTGATGGCTGCCAGTCTCTGCGTTTCCAAGTCCCCACGTCCTGCGCCCCAGTGCAATAAACAATGATTGCTGGGCACACCTCTGCAAGAAAGTCACCCTCACTTTCCGCCCAATGGCCGGCAGTCCAGCTTTTCCCCGTAGGAGTTTGGGTCCCAGCGTCTCCCCAGAAACTGGATTTCAGAGTAATCGGGAGCTTATCTCCCTTCAGGTTGAAAAAAAGCAGCTTATCCAATTGCCCACCACCAGCCCTATTCATGCGCCTCCGTACCTCAGCTTTTCAGGGCTTGTGCACGTCTCAATGTCTTCTCTTTTCTTCTAATTGTAGAACTTCCACTCACCCAGCTTTCCCGTGGTTCTGGGTGATAGACATTTTGTCTTTTAGTTGTATTTTGAAATTGTTGTGTGAGGCAGCTGTTTAGGTGTTTGCCTGTGCCGCCATCTTGGTTTCCCCCTGATATCATTACTTTAAAAAATGTAACTGAAATACACCCAAAGCACAGAAACTGCTAATGTGTGAAGTGTGCAGTCTAAGTGGGATAGCTATGCACATGTCCATGCACAGCAGTATCGCTATCCCCTACATTTCCTCGTGTCCCCTGAATCCATCTCCCTCTTTGCTCTTCTCCCCGCCAACCCTGATGTGCTTTCTGGCACCGCGTGTTACTTTACGTTTTGTAAAATTTTACCTATGGAATTGTACAGCACTTGCTGAGCACAGAGTTTTGAGATTCTCCATTATGTGTACCAGTAGCTTTTCCTTTTTATTACTGAGCAGTGTGCTGTTGTAGGAGAGACCACAGTTCCTTCATCCTGTTCACCTTTCCACCACATGATGAATGTGTTTTCAACTCTGGGAGCCCAATGGGGCTTTTTCATTTTGTCCCTGTTTCTCTTTCCCTTGCCCATTCTGAGTCCAGCCTCACTTTTAGGAAGCACAGAATGCTCCAGAGTCATTCTGAGTTTCCACATCACACCCTCGAATCGGCCACTTCTCTGGGAAGCTCTGCTTTGTTTTGCCATTTCTTGAGATTGAGTTGTTTGTCTCCCCCTGTAAGAATTCTTAACATATTCTGGCAGCGAGTGCCTGGTGAAGTACTACATGAGGTGTAGTGTAGCTGACTGCGGTTTTAATGACATCTCAATGAGTGGAAGCTTTTAACTGAGTTCATTCTTTGGTGGTTAGTTGTCTGAGTCGCATCCAGGAAATCTTTGCCTCCTGAGTTGCAAAGATATACTGTCTTTTATTTTTTTCAAGAAGCTCTGTGGTTTTAACTTTCACATTCAGGTTTGATATCAATTGTGAATTAATCTTGGTTCTAACAAATGAGATTATAAAGATTATGAGGGTGAAAATTCAAGTTTTTTCCATCTGATACTTGGTGGTTCCAGCCTCATTTGTTGTTTTTTTTTGGTTAATCCTCACCTGAGGATATTTTTCCATTGATCTTTTAGAGGGAATGGAGGAGGGAAAGACAGAAACATCGATGTGAGAGAAACACATTTATTAGTTGCCTCCTGCATGCCTCCACTAGGGTCTGAGCTTGGGAGGAGCCTGCAACCAAGGTATAATATGTGCCGTTGACCAGAATCGAACCCAGGACCCTTTGGTCTGCAGGCTGACGCTCTATCCACTAACTCAAACCATTCAGGGCTGCAGCCTCATTTGTTGGAAAGACTATTTTCTTCATTAAGTTATCTTGGTGCTTTTATCAAAATTTCATGTTTATATGTTTGTCTCTCTGGATTTTGTGTTCAGTGTCACTGTCCTATTTGTTTACTACATTCTACTGGTTACTGCAGGTTTATAGTAAGTCCCAAAACAAGATAGTGTAAGTTTTGCAACAGTGCTGTTATTTTTAAAGATTATTTCGGCTGTTCCAGGTTCTCTGCCTTTGTGTGTAAATTTTATTTTATTTATTTATTTTTTATTTATTTACTTTAATATATTTTATTGATTTTTTTTACAGAGAGGAAGGGAGAGAGATACAGGGTAGAGAGTTAGAAACATTGATGAGAGTCATCGATCAGCTGCCTCTTGCACGCCCCCTATTGGGGATGTGCCTGCAACCAAGGTACATGTCCTTGACCGGAATCAAACCCTGGACCTTTCAGTTCGCAGGCAGACGCTCTATCCACTGAACCAAACCGGTTTTGGCTTATGTGTCAATTTTAGAATCAGTTTGTCTGTTTCTCAAAAAAAAACTTGCTGGGCTTTTTTTAGGGATTACTTTGAGGTTGAGTCTAGTTTAAGGAGGAGACTTAACAATATTGAATCTTCAATTCCATGATCATTAATTGTTTATGTTGCCTTTAACTTTTCTCAGCATTTTTTTTTTTTTTTTTAGTTTTCAATAGAGCTCTTGCAAGACTTTCATTAAAATGATCTCTAAGCCGAAACCGGCTCAGTGGTAGAGTGTCGGTTTGCAGACTGAAAGGTCCCGGGTTCGATTCCGGTCAAGGGCATGTATCTTGGTTGTGGGCACATACTCAGTAGGTAGTGTACAGGAAGCAGCTGATCGATTTCTCTCATCGATGTTTCTGGCTCTCTGTTCCTCTCCCTCTATAAAAAAATCAATAAAATATATTAATTTTTTTCTTTTTAAAAATATTTTATTGATTTTTTATAGAGAGGAAGGGAGAGAGATAGAGAGTTAGAAACATTGCCAGCCTGTTTGCTCATAACTGCTCTCTCCTGCAGGCCTGATCACCCCTAACTTCCCTCCTTTGCAGGCCTGGTCCCTCCCAACTGCCCTCTCCTGCTGACCATCTTGTGATGGCCAGCTTGTGTCCACATGAGGGCAGGATCTTTGACTACATGGGGCAACCATCTTGTGTGTTGGAGTGATTGTCCATCTGCATATTACTCTTTAATTAGATAAGATAGAGGTCTGGTGCACGGGTGGGGGTCTGCTGGTTTGCCCTGAAGGATGTCCCGGATCAGAGTGAGGGTTCCTTTGGGGGGGGGGCAGCCTGGGTGAGGGGCCTGTGGTGGTTTGCAGGCCAGCCTCGCCCCCTGGTGACCCAAGCTGAGGCCCTGGTATCTGGGGTTTATTTATCTTCTACAATTGAAACTTTGTAGCCTAGAGCGGAGCCAAGTCTTCTGCTTGCTCCATGGTAACTGCCATTTCTGTTGGGATTTATGTATCTTCTATAATTGAAACTTTGTAGCCTTAAGTGGAGGTCTGGACTGGCCAGGGTATGGGGAAAGCTTGGCTTTGTCCATCACTGGGGGCAACCCTAGCCTCCTGCTCTTCCAGCTCTGTGGCTGCCACCATTTCTGTGGGGATTTATGTATCTTCTATAATTGAAACTTTGTAGCATTGAGTGCAGGCCTAAGCTGGCAAGGGCAGTTGGAAATCTTGGCTTCCTCCATTGCCGGGGAAACCTAACCCTTTCCTGCTCTCTCTGTGGCTCAACTATCTTGGTTGGGATTATTTGCATACTTGCTCCTGATTGGCTTGTGAGTGTGGTTTGTGGGTGTGGCAGGTGGTTATGGCTGTGGTTTGTGGGTGTGGCAGATTGGTGGTTAATTTGCATATTTCTCTTTTATTAGATAGGATGAGATAAATTACAGTGATTAATTTTAGTGTTAAGCAACTCTTCATTCTTAGAATAAACCTCACTTGATAAAAATATGTTGCTGAATTCATTTGTAATATTTGTGAAGGGTTTTTGTGTCTGTTGATGTCACAAAAATCTTTCTTGTAATGTTTTTACAAGGCTTTTGTCTTCCTCTGGTTTTGGTATCTGGGTAATGTTAGCCTCATAAAACTGGAAACATTTTGGTGGAATGGGTTCTATTCTCAAATGTCTGATATAATTCACCAGTGAAGCCATCTGGCCTGGAGTTTTCTACGTGGGAAGGTATTTTATTCGGGTTATGTAATTGGATAGAGCTATTCAGATGTTCTTTTTTTTCTCATGTCAGTTTTGGTAATTTGTGTCTTTCAAGGAATTTGTTCACGTCAACTAAGTTGTTGAATTCATTGGCATGCCATTTTTTATCACATTCCTGATTTGCCTTTTATTCTCTGTATGATCTGTAGTGATGACTCCAGTTGAGTAATGAGGATATTTTCTATTTATATTTAGAAGTAAACAGTGCTTAAGAAAGTTGAGAGTGAAATGTCCAGCCTGAATAATCATCTTCATTGTTGTTTCTGCTTTTGAATTTCAGATGGGTCTGTGAGGAAATCCCAGACCTCAAGCTTGCTATGGAGAATTACGTCCTAATCGACTACGACACCAAAAGGTAAGTAGATTTCTGTCTGAGCTGCTTCTCTTCTATCCGAATACATGATAGGGACATAGCCTATAATTTGTTCTTTAATGGTATAAGCTGATCTGAAATTTCCTTTCAGAATTGGCTGTAATCTCTGTAGAGCTATTTTATAGGAATTTTTATTTATTTATTTTTTAATATATTTTATTGATTTTTTACAGAGAGGAAGAGAGAGAGATAGTTAGAAACATTGATGAGAGTCATTGATCAGCTGCCTCTTGCACGCCCCCTACTGGGGATTATGCCCGCAACCAAGGTACATGCCCTTGACCAGAATCGAACCTGAGATCCTTCATTCTGAAGGCCGACGCTCTATCCACTGAGCCAAACTGGCTTCAGCTATATTATAGGAATTTTAAATCAAATATTGGCAGAGGCTGTCAGAGTGAGAACATAATTGAAAGTGTCACATTGTGCAATGAGACTTGGTCTGTGTGAAATCACCTCAAGTTAATAGTTGCTGTTTTCTTTTTTTTAATTTAATAAATCTTTATTGTTCAGATTATTACAATTATTCCTCTTTTTTCCCTCCATAGCTCCCCTCCACCAGGTTCCTACCCCACCTTCTGCCCTTACTGTCCTCATTCATAGGTGTATGCTTTTTGTTCAGTCTCTTCCCCCACCCCCCCATTTCCCTTTCCCCCCAAGAATTGTCAGTCCACTCCCTTTCTATGCCTCTGATTCTATTATATTCACCAGTTAATCCTATTCATCAGATTTTTTATTCACTTGTTGATAGATACGTATTTGTTCATGATTTTTTTGTTGTTGTTCATGATTTTTATCTTTATCTTTTTCTTCTTCTTTAACTTCTTAAAGAATACCTTTAAGCATTTCATATAATTCTGGTTTGGTGGTGATGAACTCTTTTAGCTTTTTCTTATCTGTGAAGCTCTTTATCTGACCTTCAATTCTGAATGATAGCTTTGCTGGGTAGAGTAATCTTTGTTATAGTTTCTTGCTATTCATCACTTTGAATATTTCTTGCCATTCCCATCTGGCCTGCATAGTTTCTGTTGAGAAATCAGCTGACATATGAGTGCTTCCTTGTAGGTAACTATTTTCCTCTTGCTGCTTTTAATATTCTCTCTTTGTCTTTTGCTCTTGGCATTTTAATTATGATGTGTCTTGGTGTGATTCTCTTTGGATTCCTTTTGTTTGGGGTTCTGTGTGCTTTCTGGACTTGTAAGCCTATTTCTTTCACCAGGTGGGGGAAGTTTTCTTCAAATGGGTTTTTAGTATTTTGCTCTCTCTCTTCTTCTGCCACACCCATAATTCTGATGTTGGTATGCTTGAAGTTGTCCCAGAGGCTTCTTATACTGTCTTCAACTTTTTGGATTCTTTTTTCTTTTTTCTTTTCCAATTGAGTGTTTTTTGCTTCTTTGTATTCCAAATCTTTGACTTGATTCATGCGATTCTCTAGTCTGCTATTGGGTCTCTGTATAATATATATATATATATATATATATATATATATATATAAATATAAAATATTTTATTATTATTATTTTTAATATTTTATTGATTTTTCAAAGAGAGGAAGAGAGAGGGATAGAGAGTTAGAAACATCGATGAGAGAATCATCAATCACTGCCTCTTGCACACCCCCTACTGGGGATGTGTCCACAACCAAGGTACATGCCCTTGACCGTAATCGAACCCAGGACCTTTCAGTCCGCAGGCTGACGCTCTATCCACTGAGCCAAACCGGTCCCGGCTGTATAATATTTTTATTTCAGTCAGTGTATGTTTAATTTCTAGTTGGTCCTTTTGAAATTCTCAAGGGTCTCATTAAATTTATCGGCCTTGCCGAAACTGGTTTGGCTCATTGGATAGACTCAGTCTATCCGATAGAGCATCAGCCTGCGGACTAAAAGGTCCCAGGTTTGATTCCGATCAAGGGCATGTACCTGGTTGCGGGCACATCCCCAGTAGGGGGTGTGCAGGAGGCAGCTGATTGATGTTTCTCTCTCATTGATGTTTCTAGCTCTCTATCCCTCTTCCTTCCTCTCTGTAAAAAATTAATAAAATATATATTTTTAAAAAATTTATCAGCCTTTTCTAGGAAATTTTTGAAAAACCTTATAACTGTGGTTTTGAACTCTAAATCCAGTCTTTTGCTTTTGTCCATTTTCTTAATTTGTGGCTTGCCTCTTCGTCTCTGTATTTTAGCTGCTTCCTTGTGTTGATGGAGTGGCCTTGTGTGATAGGTGTCCTAGTAGGGCTCAGTGGCTCAGCCTCCCCAGTTACCTGAGGTGGACACTCTTGGTGCCCCCCCTTGTGGGCTGTGTGTGCAGTCTTGTTGTAGTTAAGCCTTGATTGTTGTTAGTATCATTGGGGAGAGTTGACCTCCAGGCCAATTGGCGGTGAGGATCAGCAGTGTCTCTGCTGGGAGAGCTTCTGTGCTCAGCTTGGATGGGGCGGAATCTCAGGGTGGAGCAGACAGCCTTGGTTTCTTCCTAAGAGGCCCCTATGTCTCAGTGTCCCGCAGCAAGGCTCCATGTACTTCTGAGAGAAGGCTTCTCTTGAGTTTCGCCCACTGCCAGACAGTCCGGTTCCTCCCTGAATGTGTCTGGTACTCAAAGTCTCACCTGGAGCTGGATTTCAGTGCAGTTGGGAGGTTTTGTTTCCCCTCCCGAACAAGAAAGCTAGCCGTGCGCTTGCTGCCCACCCTCTGTGTGCCGTGAATAAGCCAGCTGTGTATTCAGGCATCCGCCCTTGCCATGCGCACGGGTCTCCGCACCTCCACAGCTCCTCTGGGTCTCAGTGTCCTTTTTTCTTTCCTTCTAGTTGTAAAATTTCCACTCAACCAGCCTTCTGGTGGTTCTGGACGATGTCCGCTCTGTCTTCCTGTTGCAGTTTTGAAATTGTTATGTGAGGCAGTGGTATACCTATGCCGCCATCTTGATTTCTCCAATAGTCGCTGTTTTCATAGCAGGCAACTCTAGCAGCGAAGCTTCCTCCTACTCAGAAGCCACTGATGGCCCTTCCTCTGGAGCCCCAGGCACTTGTTAGCCCTAGTCCAAATCTCAATATCTGTACCCAGCCTTTTGGCCTCAGTCAGCAGTTTCCTGCAGGCACATCCTGATCTCAACGGAGAGTCTTGTGGGTGGAGAAGGGAGAGGCCAGCTCTGGAATGCCTGCTTGGAATTCTTTTATTTTTCTTTGAGAAAGAAAGATGACATTCTAGGCTCGTGTCCATTTTAGCTCTTGGCAGGCTAAAGGGTGGTGCTATCTGTGGGCTTAGATAGCTCACTTTTTTTTTTTTTAATATATTTTATTGATTTTTACAGAGAGGAAGGGAGAGAGATAGAGAGTTAGAAACATCAATGAGAGAGAGTCATCGATCAGCTGCCTCTTGCACATCCCCTACCTGGGATATGTCCGCAACCAAGGTACGTGCCCTTGACCGGAATCGAACCCAGGACCTTTCAGTCCCCAAGCCAATGCTTTATCCATTGAGCCAAACCGGTTTTGGCAAGATAGCTCACTCTTGATGAAGAGCATGGCCCACACAGGGCCCAGCACTCAGGCATCCCTTCCTTGACCTCACTTTAGTGTTTAAAGCCTTGTTCACGGTCAGCTTTTCCCACCTCAGTCAGCCAGATTCTTTCCTCTCACCTCTCACCATCCTTCCCATTTAATAATTGTTACCCAGTTTTGTAAAAAGAAGGGAACCAGCCTTGTTTGGTGTGGCTCTGTTGGTTGGAGCATCATCCTATACACCAAAAGGTTACCTGTTCAATTTTCAGTTGGGGCACATACCCATGTTGTGGGTTCAATCCCCGATTGGTGTGTGTATGGGAGGCATTCAGTTGAAATTCAGTAGAAATATTTCTCTCTCTCTCTCTCTGTCTCTCTCTCCCCCTCCCTCCTCTTCCTTTTCTCTCCCTTTACCCCACTTCTCTCCTTCTTCCTTCCTCTCTCAAATCAGTAAAAACATATCCTCGGGTGAAGATTGGAGGGGGGAGGAAAAAGGGAAATTGCACTCTCCTTGTCCAGGGCATCAACCATGCTGTGGGCCCCATGACAAAGTCTTCTTGCCCCTGGGGTGAGGATATGTAGATGCACTGGCACTTGCATGTCAATCACATAGTCCGAGAAGCACATCCTATATAATAAAAGGCTAATATGCGAATTGACCGAACAGTGGAATGATTGATCACTATGACACCCACTGACCAGCAAGGGGGGGGCAGATGCTCAACACAGGAGCTGCCCCCTGGTGGTCAGTGCACTCCCACAGGGCGAGGGGCTCATGGCTCTATGGTAGTCTGACACTCACAGTTACAGATGCCCCCCTTATCTTCCCCATTGACCCCCATCCATCCTGATCCTGCATGTTCCCCAAGGGTGCAGGCTGGGGTGAGGGACCATTCTGAGTGCATGAATTTCATGTACTAGACTTCTAGTCTTTATTAAAGGGGTGCCACTGTTGTTCAGGGCCTACAGCAACAGATGTATGAGAGGTGCTTTTTCTACAAGATGCTTGCATTGAAAGTTTAATGTTCTTCCTTTCATGTTCAGTTGGCTTAGAAAAGATGTCAGAGTTGGCAGAGAGCAGTGGGGCCTGTCTGATGGTATCCCTCAAGGGACTGGTGCAATCTCAGGGTCAGACAAGCAGTAGGACCATTTCTCTTTCAAGCAAAGGGACAGCAGGGATAGCCCGTGGGACTGAGCTTGGTCTGTTGGGATGGGTTCCTGTCTAGGGCTAGAGTGCAGGGATATGGCCCAGGTGCTCTGAGTTCCCGCCTCTGCTCATCCTTGCAGGAGAATGTCTTCCAGGGCTGGTCGGTTGGTCGGAGGCTGTGAGTGGTCACTGTGGTTGGGTTGAAGGGTGATGTGAATGTTGGAGCATGGGAACTAAAATGCAGAGTGGTGAATACTGTAGTGGCTTCTGCCTGCGGCCACAGAAAGTATGGACCAGAGCCCTGGACCTGTTGCTAAGTCGTCCTCCCGTCTGGAATGTGCTGGAGCTAGTTTCTCCTGGTTACTCACTAATCGCATCAGCCTGCTCTGATGTTTCTGGTCACTGTCACTGTCGTTTGTGAGAACTCTTCAGGCTTTGGTGGTGGCTGCTCTGTCCTGCCCTTGAACTCTAGCTTTTTCAATGGCACCTGCCATCCAAGGAAGTTGCAAAAGTGTCATGTGGGCTCTGGTCTTAGTTGAATTTGTTACTTCTGTTAGGAAGGAAAGTGGCCCTACACTCTGTAAATCTAGGGCTGAGAATGAGAAGTGGGGTGGGCATCAGAAATGCTTGTGGGGAGTAGTGGTTCTGTCCTGGGTGTGAAGGAGCCCATTACTTAGCTGGCGTCATTGAACAGATCTAGAGAGCCCCAAGGATGCTCTTTTTATATAGCACAGAAACTTGGTACATGTCCTCCCCCTTGGCACAGTGGACATCAGGACTGGGTCACTTTCTGTGGGACAGTTCTGGGCACTGTGTGTGCTGAGCACCTACAAGATGCTAGGAGCACCCCAAGTCATGACAAACACAGATGTTCCCAGACATCACCCTGTTTTCTTTGGGTGCATGATAATCCCAGATGAAAATCCCTGGGTTAGGGGATTTCATTGAAAATGAATACCTGAAATAAAATTGATCATGTTTGGGAGAATTTAATTTCTTTCTTTCTTTCTTTCTTTTTTTTTTTTTAATATTTATTGTTGAAATTACTGACTGCCCGCCTTTCCTCCCCCATTGACCCCATCCATCCTGATCCTGCACCTTCCCCAAGAATTTTGTTACTTAAAAAACTACCCCCACTTTGCTGGCATGGCTCAGTGGTTGAACATCAACCTATGAACCGGGAGATCATGGTTCGATTCCTGATCAGGGCACAAGCCTGGGTTGTGGGCTTGATCCCCAGTGTGGTGTATGCAGGAGGCAGTTGATCAATGATTCTGTCTTAACATTGATGTTTCTCTCTCTCCCTCTCCTTTCTCTTTGAAATCAATAAAAATATAAGTTTAAAAGAAACGCACCCACACAAAAACTCCCCCAAGCTCATCTAACACATGCTGCTTATATCTTTGAAAGTGTTGGAAACTTGAAAAAGGTTTTAGTAAGCAGAAGTGATACCAAGGTGAAGGGAGGAAGCGCTGCCCTCCTTTCTGCAGTTAGGGTATTGGGCGTGGTCCAATAAAGTCAGTTCTCAGCACCCATCCAAGTCAGGGCCGAGGGTAGGAGGGCTGGGATCCAGCCAGGGAAAGAAAGGCTGAAATAGCCTGCCTGCTGGGTTGGGGGTGAGGAATGGGACTCTAGGAAAGGCTGTATGAACCCCTTTTCTAACCTATGGCCTGATGAGCACACCATTGACCTCGGGTTTGTCCTGTGAGTACAAGATACAGCCTGTAGCCATGACTACCTCACCCTGAAACTCTTGGCCTAGCCTTGTTGCCCATGTGGGGTACTCTTTGGTGCCCTGTGACCACTGGGTGGGAGCCAGTCTCTGCCTGACCCTGTGACACCTATCCACATGCCATCCCCTCCTGGTGTCCTGTTCTGACCTTGGCAGTAACTAGCGCCTTTCTTTTGCCTTTTTCAGCTTTGAAAGCATGCAGAGGCTCTGTGACAAGTACAATCGGGCCATTGACAGCATCCACCAGCTGGTAGGTGGCCTCACCCTCAGGCCTATCTCCTCATCTAGACCCCAACTGTGGTTTTCAACCTCAATGTCCTTCATTCACATTACTTGATCCCAGGAGGGGAAGGCCAAGGCAGAAGGGTGCTGGCTCTCTGCTGCTCTGGGCCCATTTCTTTTCCAGGTAGATTTTCAGGAAAACAGCCATTCTGAGGCCAGGGTTCTGAGGTCCACAGGCTAACAACCTTGTTGTCTAGTGAGGCAGTATGGCAGCATGGCAGGGCCCAGGCAGTGAGCATTGTGTGCATTATGGGCCTTGTTGCTCGCCAGTTACACATACATGCACGCATGCATTCACACACATGCACACCTATATACATTTGTACTCATATACATACTCAGGCTCATACCCACACACACACACGTATACACACATGCACGCTTTTTTTCAATAGGGAGCAGTAACCTGGTGTTGGGGTGTGAAGGTCATAGGGTGTATTCTCCCCTGTGTGATGCATTCCTGCACTCTCCTTGATGTCTGTAGTGGAAGGGAACCACGCAGCCCATGAAGCTGAACACGCGGCCATCCAATGGGCTCCTGCGGCACATCCTGCAGCAGGTTTACAACCACTCAGTGACGGACCCTGAGAAGCTCAACAACTACGAGCCCTTCTCCCCAGAGGTTTATGGGGAAACCTCCTTTGACCTGGTCGCACAGATGATTGACGAGATCAAGATGACCGAGGACGACCTGTTTGTGGACCTGGGAAGTGGTGAGTGTGGGAAGGTGGCCCCAGGGCCATGCTCCAAGTCCCCAGATGTTCTCTGTGAAAAGTTCAGAGTGGGGTTGTTGGAGAGGGCAGGTCCTCCCTCAGACCCACTGCCCTAGCCGACCTTCCTGCAGATCCTCTGGCTCCCCCAGAGATGGAGGAAACAGCTACATCCCAACAGGTTTCAACTAAGCCCCTTCTGCTTCTCAAAACCTGATTGGGGTCCCAGTTCTCTCCAGCTCCAACGGCCCCCTACTTCTTTGTTATGGAACATCCTCAGCACCAGTGGAGGCTACTGGGAGCAGGGCCTGTCTTACCAGGACATCCACAAGGGCCTGGCGGGTGTGCCCAAGATGAGCTTTGTAGAATGAGTAGACACCAGGCTGATTGATTCCTGGTAGAATATTCTGATTGGCGTGACAGGGCTGATTATTTGACTGTCAAACATGAGATTGCTCTACGAGGAAACCTGTGCACAGCCTTCCTCTCGGGTATCTTTGCCATCCCCGTGGGACTTTGTCTATACACTATAGCCTCACGCTTACAGACTTGAAAGCCCTGTGTCAAACAGGCACGTGTGTCCTCGACACTTGGGAACAAGATGACATTTTTGGTGGCATCATCCTTAGTTTAAGCCCTTTTTAAGCACACAATTTATATTTTAATTAGAATGCACGTGGTTCAAAAGCCAAGTTATCTAGAAGGCTGGTTAAGTTATCTCTCTTATTGAAATAGTGATGACTTTTTAAAACCACCAGTCTTGTGCATGACTCACACTACCTCCCCTGCTCCTGGTAGGGACCCTCACGACCTTTACCTGTGGGCTTTCATTTACTTGTGTTTCTAAATAGTGTGCTTATTAAAAAATGTGTGTGTGTGTGTGTGTGTAAGTAATTGATTTCAGAGGGGAGGAGAGAAGGGGAGAGAGAGAGAAATATCAGTGATAAGAGAGAACCATCCATAAGCTGTCTCCTGCATGCCCCATACTGGGGATTGAGCCTGCTAGCTGGGCATGTGCCCTGACCAGGAATCGAACCCTGACCTTTTGGTTCATAGATCGATACTCAAACACTGAGCCATGCCCGCCAGGCATGTGTGCTTATTTTTATTATTTGAATACACTTTATTCAAAATGGAAAATTGAAGGGCTCTAACACTTTATTTGAAATGCAAAGCTGATCTCTCATGGAGGACAGGTTGCTGGCTAATGGCCACAATGCCAGCGCTAGCAGGCAGTGCCCCTTTCCTGGATCTCAGCTCCGCCTGCTTGTCTGGCTGGGCAGTGATGCTACCAGGGACAGTGGTTTGGAGATCCCATTTGTTTTTCGGGGGGCTCCTGCCATCTCCAGTCCCACTTTAAACCCAGTCAATGACAAGCATTGATGGTGTTCTCAGGATGATTTCAAATCTGGTGAGCCTTGCTGTGCTGTGGCAGCAATGTAGTGTGGATTCCAGATAAATGGGAGCCTCACCCTGAGGCATCAGTCTCTAAGGGCTGTGTTTGTGTCTGGATAGTTCATGCTTCACCTGGCAATAGATCAATTCTAGTTGTGGGAGCTAAAGTGTGACAACCACCCCCTAGTGAATGCTCATGCCTTTGTGGAGAGTCTGGGGGCTCTGCCGAACAGCCTTCTGACCCCTGCCCTCCTGGCTTCTCCCACCCTCCATCACGGTCCTACATCTGTGACTACCTCTCCCCCCACCTCTCTCTGAAGGAGTGGGCCAGGTCGTGCTGCAAGTCGCCGCGGCCACCAACTGTAAACATCACTACGGAGTCGAGAAAGCGGACATCCCAGCCAAGTACGCGGAGGTGAGCCATTTTGGGGCCTCGGCCATGTCTTTGTGCCTCTTTTATTTTTCACATCTATTTGCCCCCATCATCAGGTGGGGGGGGGGGGGTATGGTGGGACATGGGGAGAGAGGGTCATCCAGGCATGAGCTCTGGGGCTCTTTGGTCTCCAATGTGAGTTTGGGCTTCTCTTAGTGTGTTTCTGTTCCTCTGGAAAGTATAGCCTCCTTGCCCCCAAGTAACACTGCAGAGTAAATGGGTCTGAACATCATCTCATCCAACAGAAATGTTTGTGGTTTGGACTCTGGTGGCCTCCAGTTCCCTGGAGGTTGAGAACTATCATAGGCCCTGCAGTCTACCATCCATGGGACCCCCAGAATCCTGCTAGAGCTATTGCTTACTGATTGTGTGGGTGGAGGGGGCAGACTGGCAGTCTCAGCTTAATCTGTCAGAGTGGGAGGGGAATGAGGTGCTGGATGGGCCTCAAGGAGCCACAGGCCACCTGCCCAAGTTCCTCTGCTTTCCTGGCTGTTCTGGGTTTCTGATGGGCTGTCTGATTTTGTTCCCTTACAGACCATGGACCGAGAGTTCAGGAAGTGGATGAAATGGTATGGAAAAAAGCATGCAGAATACACAGTGAGTGCCATCGCTCCATGCCCCCTTGCCTAACAAGTCCCCTATACATTCTCCTTCTCCCAGACCAGCCGTTCGTCTCCTGTGGATCCAGCTCATCCCCACTGGGGCAGCCCCTCCTCTCCCATTCTTGCCCTGACCTAGCCGAACTGGGCATGTAGTATTGCTGGAGGAAGGCCTGCTTAGCTCCCTTCAGGAGCCCCTTGGATGGGCAGCTGACATTACCTAGAAGTTCTCCCTCCTCTCTTCCCCTCTTTCACCCCTTCTTGGTCATGCTCATCTTCCTCTTTCAGGGGCCACCTTGGGGACAGGTGGTTCTAACTCCTGCTCCATGCTTTCAGAGAACAGAGGTGGCACATTGCGGCATCTTTCTCAAACCTTGGTTAGCGCAGAGGTAATCATCACCTGCCCTCTGCGTGTCTCCAGAACCGGATGAGCTCTCGGAAAGCACTTGTGCTCCTTTCGTGTTGTGTGTGTGTGTATGTGTGTGTAGTGGAGCTGGAGCGAGATGGGTAAGTAGGGTGTGGAGGAAACAGCTGCTTTCGCCATCCACTGGCCAGCTGAGTGGCATCTTTCTCTTGCTGCCTTCCCAGCAGCATGTGGTCCAACCCAGAAGCCCCTTTTCTTGGCAAGGCTGGGATTAGGGGCAGCATTCTCTACGGCTCTCTAGGCTGCCCCTTGGTCTTCATCATTCAGCCCAGCCTTTCATCGGCAAGGTTCCTCAGGCCCTGGCCTGGATCCTCTGGTCTCTCTGCTCCTTCTGCCCAGGGCCTCTACATCTACTTCTTGAAATGCATTTTCATGCTCAAGACTGTTCATCTTTCTACCAGGTGTCCTGCTGCCCATGGACATAGAGCTGTAATGCAGTGTTTATTCATTTGGTGTGGGTCCAAAACCAGATTTTTAACAGGTCCTTCTCTTCCTGTCTCAGTTCATTACCTACCATATACTCGGTTGTTGATGCCAAAACCACTTAGATTCTACCTGGTTCCGCCAGCTTGTTCTGTGGCCCTTTCTTCCCCACAACTGTTCAGGCCTCTCCCTCTGTATCGTCACCAGTTTAGAGCAGGCTGTCCCATGGGGTGTTGACTATTGAGTGGAAATTGATGTCCCTAAAATAGGGAAATGGATTAAATCGTATAATCATAGTTTAGGGATTGATCGGGGGTATGGGAGAGTAGGAAAGAGGAAATTTCCTGCTCCTTGGAAACAATATAACAGCTTCTTCTTTCACAGATCATGTTTTGTGTTTTACATTTAAGTCTATGGTCTATTTAAGTTAACTTTTGTGAAGGATGTTTTCCTCACATAGATTCTTTTTTTTTTTTTTTATAAATATATTTTATTGATTTTGTACAGAGAGGAAGGGAGAGAGATAGAGAGTTAGAAACATTGATGAGAGAAAGTCATCCATCAGCTGCCTCTTGCACACCCCCTACAGGGGATGTGCCCGCAACCAAGGTACATGCCCTTGACCGGAATCGAACCCGGGACCCTTCAGTTCCCAAGCCGACGGTCTATCCATTGAGCCAAACCGGTCTTGGCTTGTACATATTTTGTTAGATTTATACCTTCTCTCCTTTTGTTGTGATGCTGATAATTAATGGTGGTGTCATTTTAATTTCAAATTCTATTGATTCATTGCTGGTTTATAAGAAAGCAACTGACCTTTACATATTTTTTATATATATATGTTTTTGGTTTTTTTTTAAATACATATTTTATTGATTTTTTACAGAGAGGAAGAGAGAGGGATAGAGAGTTAAAAACATCAATGAGAGAGAATCATCAATCAGCTGCCTCTTGCACACCCCCTACTGGGGATGTGCCCGCAACCAAGGTATATGCCCTTGACCGGGATTGAACCTGGGACCTTTCAGCAAGCTGATGCTCTATCCACTGAGCCAAACCGGCTTCGGCTACATATATTTTTTTAAATATATTTTTATTGATTTCAGAAAGGAAGGGAGAGGGAGAGGGTGAGAGAGATATTATAGAATCATTGATGATGAGAGAGAATCACTGATTGGCTGCCTCCTGCATACCTATCCCTTACTGGGGAACAAGCCTGAAACCTGGGCACTAGCCCTGACAGGAAATTGAACCTCCTGGTTTATAGGTTGATACTCAACCATCGCGGCACGCTGGCTGGGCTACATATCGTATAGTAATATGTAATAATACCTTTATCCTGTAACCTCACTATAATTGCTTATTAGTTCCAGGTTATTTTTTGTGAATTCTTTCAGCTTTTCTGCATAGATGATCATGTCATCTGCAAACAGACGGTTTTATCTCTTCCTCCCCAATCTATACACCTTGTGTTTACTTTTCTTGTCTCATTGCATTAGCTAAGACTTCCAGTACAGTGTTGAAGAGCTGGGGTGAGGGGTCATCTTGCCTGGTTTCTGATCTTAGTGAGAAAACCTCAAATTTCTCGCCATGGAGTAAGCCATTCGCTGTAGGTATTTTGTGGATTTTTTTTCTGAAGTTGACAGAGTTCCCTATTCTTAATTTGCTGAGAATTATTATCATGAAAAGGTGTTGAGTTTTATTATACATTTTCTGCATCTGTTGATATAACCATGTGGTTTTCTCATGTGGTCTGTTGATGTGATGGAGGTTCGTGGAGCTGACTGTCCATACCTAGGGTAAATCCCACTGGCTCATGGTGTGTGTTCTCACATGTTGTTGGGTTTATGGTTTGTTCCTGTCTAGTTGAGGGTTTTTGCATCTATGACTTAGTTGGTGGTATCCCTTTCTTGTACTATCTTTGTTTTTGTTTATGTTTTTTGTTTGTTTAATATATTTTATTGATTTTTTACAGAGAGGAAGGGAGAAAGATAGAGAGCTAGAAACGTCGAAGAGAGAGAAACATCGACCAGCTGCTTCTTGCACAACCCCCACCAGGGATGTGCCCGCAACCAATGTACATGCCCTTGACCGGAATCAAACCCAGGACCCCTCAGTCCGCAGACCGACGCTCTACCACTGAGCCGAACCGGTTTCGGCTATCTTTGGTTTTGATGTCAGTGATGCTGGCCTCATACAATAAATTTGGAAGTGCTCCTTCCGCTGCTCATTTGATTTTTCTTGCCTAGGACTTGCACATTCAGGGCGTGGGTCTAGCTCTCCTTCCCTTTTTATTGGTGGAATGTCTTCCAGAATTTTTTCTGCACAGTGAAAGGTGAGGAGTCATCTCCTTTGACCTCTCCTGTTTCTCCAACACCTAAAATTCTCTGGCATTTGTCCTGCAGGCTGATTGGGTAGTAAGTCCAGCTGCTTTTTGTTCCCAGGAAACTTCCCACCTGATTGTTGTATCTACTGGCTGAGAGTTCCAGATAACTAACCATTTTCCTAAGACTTAATGACTTCCTTAAAACATAGAGTATTTGGGGGCTTTTATAAAATTTTTGTTGATTTTTGGAGAGAGAGGGAAAGTGGGAGAGGAGAGAGAGAAAAAAACATCGATGTGACAGTAAACATGGATTGGCCGCCTCCCACATGCCCCCCACCTGGGCTTAAGCCTGCAACCCAGGCATATGCCGACTGGCACTCTTTTGGTGCATAGGAAAATGCCAAACCAACGGAGCCACACAGACTGGGCTCAGGTTTTTAAGTTCAAAAAATACTTTCTGCTTTTGATGAATGAGCCCAACAGTTTCAAGCACACAGTGTAAGAGTTTTTATTGTCCTGGTTACCAGAATAGCCCTAATCAATCCACCTGTTGCCTTCAGCACTCCGCAGTTTGGAGGAAGCTGAGGGGCGGGGGTGGGGGTGGGAGGGTGTTTGTGCTTGGGGACTTGCCTTGGGTACTTCATTTATCCTTCCTTCCTTCTTCCTTCTGCTACATTCCAGTGGCAGCGCCTAGTCCTGTGGGTGTTTGGGCGTCAGTGATGTGTCTGGAATATTGTGCTACATCGTTGGGCACACAGGAGAGCTCCCTGCATGGAAACCATCTCATTCTTTGGGTCTTTTGGGGCTTAGGGTGCTCATTAGCCCAATGGGGCTCCTGCGAAGTGGCAGGGAGCAGAATTTCACTAAAAGGACACTTGGTTTTAGCTTTGGTGGGATCTGGAACAAGCTGGCCATAGGCTGAGCAGTAATCTGTGCCTTTGGTATCTTCTCACTTGCTTCCGGAACTCATCCTGTCTGGCACAGCCCTGTTCCAAGAGAGTGCAGTGAGGATCTGCCTGATTGCTGGATGCCTGGATTTGGCAGGAAGGAATGTGTCCTGAGTCTTGAGAGAAGTCCCATAAGCTTTCTTTGGTTTCGACCAGGCGTTGGGTTGGCAAGTGCAGTCTTGCCTCCTATTACTTAAGAACTGGAGAGCAAACAAAGCCAACAGGAGCCTAAAAATAGACCAGCTTCTCTACGCCCCAGAGCCTATTTCACAGGGCCAAGGATCCCTCGTGGCCTCTTCCTCCTCTGTGTCCCTCTCTATCTGCAGAGGTACCGCTCAGGCAGGTTAGGCCAGCCTCTGCCCTTGACCCTCCCTGTCTGCAGTCCAGCAGATCCCAGTATCCAGGATGTTCTTGCCCACTCATATTTCTCCTTCCATTGGTGCCCTGTCTGCTCCTTCCACTTGGTTCTGTCTGCTTATTTGTCATACCTCCACCTGGGAGACACTTCATCCAGCTCTGCCCAAGCGATATCCAGATCCCCTGCAGTACCTTAGTCATCTGCTCCCACCCTGATTGTGTGCTCTTAGTTCCCAGTGATGGGCCTGGCACATGGGTTTCACTCATCCAATGTCTGACACTTAGGCACATGAAGTGATGCATGGGAAAGGTGTCCTGCAGCTCTGGACCTGCCTCTGTACCTGGGGATAGGCGCCTTTCTGGGAAGTGTCTTGGGGCCTCCACCTGATTATGAGCTGCCCTATCTGGCTTGTCTACATTGTCTGCTGACAGGCAGACTAGAAGGAGCAGAGCTGCTGGGCACTGGAATGCTAGCTGCTTTGTCCTTTGGAAAGTCATCTGTGAGCTGTGTGCGTTATGGAGATATTGGCACCTTTACTATGATCCTGCCTGGGTTGAGTCCCTGGAAGTCAGGCAGTTCAGCTAAGCGTTATCTGTATAGATCTGTGACTGCTCTGGGCAGATTGGCAGAATGACAAAGCCTAGAGCCTCCTTTCAGTGGTTCTTGCTCACCTGGCTTTGGGTGGGGTCTGCCTTCGTCTCCCCATTGGAGTGGATGCTTCATACAGACCATGCTCTTTTTCCTGGATGCTGACAGCATGTGAATTCTGTGAGGTGTGGGTGGTGGCTCCCAGGAGGATGTCTGTGATAAGGTGGAGCTGGCTGGGACAGGGGTGTGATCACCTGCCTGAGTCAGACTGTGGACTGACTGGCTTGGAACATGAGTAAATCTGGTTTCCCCGTGGAAAGGACGATGTGTGCACTGGAGGCTCCTCCCATCTCTTTTTCCCTCACGCGTGTCTCCACAGATGGGAGAAATAGGAGAACTCAGTGATTTGGGGGCCAGTCACAAGGTTTTTATCGGGGAACGCTGCACATCTTTATGGCCAGGGTCAGCTCAGGCACATTTGCCTCAGTAACACAGAGCCCACTTAGGCAATCACTCCTTGGATGGCCATGGCACAGAGAGGAGGGGCCTGGCAGGCAGAGGCGAGGACTATGGCTATTTCCTTGCCTTGAGTATGAGGTCAAAGGTAGCAGTGGTGCTGTGTCTTGAAACAGTGTGGCTTGGATGGGGGAGCCTCCAGGCAGAGAGAGACCACACAGGAGGATCCTAAAATCACCTGCATCAGGGTCTTCAGGATCACCCCCGGGTTTGTGGATTTGCAGGGAAGACCCAGGACAAAGCTGATAGTCTTCTTCATGGCTTTATACAGGTAGAAGATGAATGTTAGGCCCTAGAAGCTTTGTCTTATACAGTTTCAGGGAGGACTTTGGCCTCGAGTCACTTCCCCATGTCTTGGCTGGGCTGGTCACGTAGTGACAGCAGATTCAGAATGTTCCTCAGGTGAAGAGAGGGTTCAGCGATAGGATACAACCAGGATGCGGCAGGTCCTCCCATAGCACCTGAGTGGTTTAGAGAACGGGCCACTTCCTCATGCCCTGTGCCACCACATCATATCATGTCTCAAGTTATCCTGGGTGGTTTCCCTGGGTACACTGGAGGAGATACGATTTGCAGAAGCACCTGTAGGACACTGCTCAGGGTCTTCCAGAGAGAGATGCAGTGCCCATTGGGCTCCTGCTTGTCTTCTCAAGAAGGGGTTCCTGGTCACTTCACAGCACTTGTGGTATGGATGAGGGCTGCCCACCAGCAGTCCCCTAGCCCGTGACAACCACTAACCCAGCTCCTGTCTCTGTGGATTTGCTCATTCTGAGCATTTCACATAAATGGAATCACACACTTGGTGACTTTTTGGGTCTGGCTTCTCTCACTGAGCATCATGTTTTCAAGGCCCATCCATGTAAGCACGTTTCAGTGCTTCACTCCTTTTCGTAGCTGAGCAATACTCAGAGTATGGATAGGTCATGTGTGTGTCTGTCCATCCGTGGATGGGCGTTGGGTTGTTTCCACCTTTGGGCTGCTGAGAATCCTGTTTTGACGTCCAAAGACAGGTTTTTGTTTGGACATGTTTTCAGTTGTGATGGTGATAGCCTTTGAAGAATTATAGAACTAATTTTCTTGTTTTGGCAAATGTTACAGCTCTGAACAGTTCAGTTATTTAGAACTGTGTCCTCTTGGACACACTTTGTCATTGAGGCAGAATGACATTAGTCCGCTAATAAAAGCAATGCTGAAATAAGGTTTTGAAATCCAAACGGCACTGTTCTCAGGTAAAGCAGGTTGGAGAGCCACAGCAGGTGTGTTTCGTGTCACAGCAAGAAGCTTAGCCTATGCATGTCTCTCCTGATCAGTGGTCTGTGTCCTGGACACTCCCCTGAGTGCCCAGTACAGGTTTCTTGTAGCCCTTGTCAACCCACCCTCTGTCCAGAACAACTCCGTTAGGATGGGGTAAAACCTTCTGTGGCTCTGCAGGCCATGTGTTGGGAGCGCCCCCTGCTGGCCATGAACGAACAAGACGTAACTTCTGGGCATTTTTCTCTAGTGTCTTCATTGCTCTTTGTATTGGCCCCCTGGGATGGGCGCTCTGGCACTAGTGAGGCTACCCACTCCGGGGCTCATGGTGACCCATACTGCAGTGTGTGGTCTCTACTTATCCCCAACTGTTTCCTCCGCCCTGTGGAGCTGCCAGCAGCCATGCCTGTCTTTCCTCAAGGTCTGCCCATTTTAGTGACTGTGCTCATTTCATCTGTTCCTCGCCAGGTGGGAGGCTGGCTCAGGGGCCAAGAGAGACCTGTGATGAGCTCTTATCCCTGTTTTCTTCCTTTCAGCTGGAAAGAGGTGATTTTCTCTCGGAGGAGTGGAGAGAGCGGATCGCCAACACAAGGTATGGCGGGTTTGGGAGTAACCGCTCAACGCTGTGAGCACAGAGTTGTGGCCTGGCTGGGCAAGGCACACCAGGGGATCTCGCTTTCTCAGGCCCCTGTGTGGTTGGCGTGGCTGCCTTTCTCAAAGCAAAGCTAGGTGGCAGAGGCAGTTGGGGCTTCTCTTCTTCCCTTCTGGTTCAGGCTGCCAAGGGTCACTCTCAGGGCCCTTTCCTACTTTTGCAGCCAGGGAGGGAAAACTGCCTGGAGGTCTTGGCCCTAAGCTCAGCTCTCACTATGTCAGCATGAGGACATTGTACTCCGTGACTAGTGGAGGGAGCTATTTCTTTGTGCTTGCTGTGGGGGGAGTGTTGTATGGGTGTGAACAGCCTGGCAGGAAACATCCTGAGCTTGCTGGCAGGTCTGCCTGCCTGGTCTGAGAGGCCATCCCAGAACCATCCCAGCTCCAGCAGACCCTTCAGCCTAGGACTTGAGGTGTGACCTTCATGTCCACCAGCTCCTGTAGCTGTGTTTATAGTTCTTCCCTACCCTCTCTCCTTATTTTCCCTTTGTCCTTCCGCTGGCCTCAGGCTGAGGCTAAGATATGCCAGGCTGGATTGCTATGCTCTTCCCTCACCTCTAGCATAGCTGCAGATTTGATGGGTCTCGTTGGGTGAGCAGGAGGCAGTGCTGGAGTGTGAAGGTCTTCTATGCATCAGCTGAGGTAGCCAGGACCACGGTGATGTGTGAGGCCACATTGCATGCTCTGGAGTGCTCTTCCTGGGGAGTGGTGGGTCAGCCTTGGTGAGGTATGGATCACAGGCTTTCAGTCTGACCTACTGTCTTGTCCTTCTCTCCCTGTTCTTCAGGGTGCACCTACTATACGTTGCCCTGTGTCCCCCACTGCGATTCTTGAGGCAAATAGGAACTAAGCATTGCTCTTTCATAGAAGTATCTTTTTCTTTTTTTCTTTTTTTTTGCCGCTTGTGAGCGTACTGTCCTGCAATGACTAGGTCCTCCTCATCTTCTTGAGAGAATTGTGATGACTCTGTGGATATCCCCATGGAATAGGATCTGTGCTGCCATTGTGGTGGGCTGAGCGGGGTCTGAATGCAATGAGAGACCTCCCCAGTGGGGAGAACCCCATACTCACCACACACTGCCCAGCAGCATCCAGGCTGCAGTGTCCTGTCTTCTGGGCACTCCAGTGACAGCTTCCTGAGAGCACACTGCACCCTGCTCCTCTTCTGCCCATCGTCCGCTTGGCCTGTGACAGTCCTGTGAGCAAGGGCCCAAGGCCAGGCCCTGACTGTGTCCCCTAGATGTCTCCTAGGTACTCTGCTTTCTGTTAAGAGTGTCTCCTCCCCACCAATTCTTTTGTTGTCAGGTGTGACCCTTGCCTCAATTAGTTTTCTGCTTTTCTCGGGTCTGAATGTGAGAGGGCAAGAGTGTCTGGAGCCTGTTCCTTCAAAGCCTTTTTGGTTCTGCCCTTTTGTGGCTTTGGTCACCTTGAGACTCTGGCGTCCAGCCTTCCCAAGCTCTGTCCTGAGTAGGGCCATGGCCTAACTCGGCTCACCTGTCCTCATCATGCTCTGCCCATTGGCAGCTGGGGTGCCTCCATCCCACTTTAAATCTTACTGTCTTCTGTTTCAGTCTGCCTGGTGGAGCAGGGAGAGAGTACTGGCCTTCATTGATACCTTCAGCATCCTTCGGCCACTCTTTTCTTGCACTTGTGAAGTAACAGAGTTACTTCACCTGCTCCTTCACCTGCTTGCTGAAGGGTTGAGATTTCTTGATTTTAAAGCTTTTTTGAGACTTCATTAAAACAAGCAGCATGGAGATGACAGCTCACTTCATTTTCTGTAATGGTCAAAAGAGGACGTGAACCCATGTCTACAGTTCTGCTGTCCGTGGCCCAGTTTTAATCTGGAGGCACTTGCAGCAGAGAGGAGAGCCACGTGACTCTTAAGTATGAAACTGTCTGTCTTGTCTTTGCGTTTTCACGTTAACTGCACGGGTGTTTCTAGCATTTAGCCATTCAGAGAGTTCCTCTAAATGGGCAAGGGCCGGGTGGGTGGGTGAGGGAGCAGTCAGGGGGCACCTTGTTCCTGGTGAGGCAGCAGTCTCCTCAGCCATCCCAGCAGGCATCTGCAGATCGAAGTTCCTTTGGTCATCTGGTGCCAGAGGCCATTTGAAAGAATTGGGCTGAGTTACACTGTCCGTGGAAGAGCTTTGCTTCTGGTCCCAAGGGTCCTTAGGTGTCACGTTCAGATGCAGCTTAACTCAGTCGTGCTTCCTTCCTGCCTGGATATTTGGTTCTCCTCACACCCCTGCCCCCAGGTTACAGTTGTGCTGCCTGCATACCATCTAGAAATGTCCGTGGGCAGGCAGGGACCACCAGCCGTGTAGAACAGGTTGACCTGGGCCATCTTGGCCTGCACATGTCCGTCTTATGGGGTTTTTGTTGGTTTGTTTTTTCAGAGAGGCCAGCAATGTGGTGCTCATGGAAATTTCTAAATTATTGTACATTAGCAACAAACTTGGGCAGCTGGAGCCCCTTACCTGGGCTGGGTGGAAGTGGTGTGGGCAGAGCCTGGGGAGGCCTCTGATGGAGCTGGCAGTGGAAGCAATAGGTAGCATGTTCAATGGCACTGTATACACATGTGAAGATGGAACCTTCATTTTACTCAACTGGAATATTATTTTGCAGTGTTATATTTGTGAATAACTTTGCCTTTGGTCCTGAGGTGGATCACCAGCTGAAGGAGCGATTTGCAAACATGAAGGAAGGTAACGTACTTCTCCCTTAACCCCGCCCTTATGTGGCTGCAGCAAGCTCACCGTGCTTCTTGAACCGCCTCCCTCTTGGTTTGGCTAGATTTGAGACCGATTACAGGTGTGAAAGTTTTAAGTTTTCCTACCCATCCATTTCAGTCCCAATCAGAAGGCTTCAGGCAGTGGGATGCCTTCACTGTGGCTCTCACTGTCACCTGAGGTGTCGGGCTGGGTGCATCCCAGCTTAGAATTTGGAGTGGAATAGACCTACCTCCCATACACACTCTGCTCAGCCAGCCTGAGGGACTTGGTGGGGGTGGCCAGATTAGCAAGTAAGATATACTGTAGGCTATCTGTTTAAATGTGCATTTCCTATAGACAGCAAATAGCTTCTCAGTGTAAGGATGTCCCAGCTTTTACTAAAGGAATATCATGTGTATTTGAAATTCAGAATGGTGTCCCTGTTTGTCTGGCAACCCTAACCTGGGGCACTGGCCTTTCATGTTTGGAACCACCATCACCTGTCCAGAGCCACCCTACTACTTCCCTCTGACTCCCTTTCCTCCATCCCAGGTCAGATAGCAGCTCATTGGGTGGGGGAGGGGAAAGGTCATAGACACAGATAACTTTCATCTGCCTTCAGCACTGCCAGTTTCATGTGGATGTTTGAGCATGTGTGATCCCATTCTATGTACAGATGAGCATGAGTATGTGTGTGTATGATTGTTTTTAATTACTTAAGAGTGAGCAGCCACTGTCCACTGCACCCTGCACACACATACAGGGTGTCTCCTGAGCCTTCAGGCCCCTCCCTCGCACCCCAAGGAGAGGAGAGGAGAGGACTGGGATTCCTGTGGTCTTCGGGTCCCACCCTGCCTTGAACTCTCCCAGCTTCTCCTTTGTTTTTTCCCATCTATTCAGCCAATAGTCACAAGTGGCCTTCGGGCCTTGGACTGTTGTGTAGTTTTATTAGAAAATGGCCCCTCCATCTTTTTTGACAGTGTCCATGAGTTATCTGGGCTCATTTTCCTATGGGATGTCATCCATTCTGGACTCATCCCTTATGGTGAGCTTGACCCTGCCTCTCTGAGCCCCGTTTCCTACAGGTCTCAATGCCTGGTTGTCACACAGGGGCTGGCTCAGGGGCAGGATTGCCTGCTAAACCCTCTAGTCATTAGGATCTGTTGTCCTATAGTGACTTGTCCTCAGAAGTCCCCTCATGCACAATTGTCATCTGAGCATCGCAGGATGGCTTATTCCTAATGAAAACGGTCTGTGGACCCCTGAGTTTTATTTTATTGTATCCCACACACTTAGATGCTCCTATGACGGTGAATACCCCTCGTGGTCTCCTGACCCTGCACCAGGCTGGCCCTGGGATCCATCCTTTTTCTAGTGGGGGTGGTGCTCAGGGACACTATCTGAGTACTGGGGAGCTCCTCTGATTGGGGTGTTATGGGGCTGTGTTCATGTGTATGGGTGTGTGTGTGTGAGAGTGTGTCTTAAATGGATTTATGAAACATTATTTTCTTTGACTTTTATATTTGATTCTTTTTTTTTGACACTGCAAAGTTTAGCATTAACATGTTTACTTTGGTGTTTTCTTCAGTCCATGTAGAGCGTTGTTGTAATCATAACATGAGCAGCACCACTCACATATGCTCACTGTGACAGGTGTGACAGTCACACTAACATGGGGCATTAGCATTTTCTGTGTGGCAGTTCCTAACCTGATACACAAATCAGGGTGTTTCAGATTAAGTGTGGGTTATGGGACACATATATGCAGGTGGGATTTCAGGAGGCCTTGGGTAAGTTTCTACAGGAAGGTCATTAGTAGGTCAGGCTTAAGCGTACCTTAATTTTGCTCTTACTTGTAGGAAACGGAAAGGACTCCCAGTCCCTGGCTACTTATGCGCTCATTTCTTCCTTTGGCTTCGCCTCCCCTGCTCTTAACTTCCATCATCCTTTCCTTACATACATGACGGTTTTCCCCATGAAAGGCAATAATCAGCTTTTGTGTTTCAGGTGGCAGAATTGTGTCCTCGAAGCCCTTTGCACCTCTGAACTTCAGAATAAACAGTAGAAACTTGAGTGGTAAGAAACTCTCATGTTGCTAAATTCTTCAGATGATTTCATATATAAATATAATAATCATAATCATAATTATCGCCGAAACCGGTTTGGCTCAATGGATAGAACGTCGGCTTGGGGACTGAAAGGTCCTGGGTTCGATTCCAGTCAGGGGCATGTACCATGGTTGCGGGCATATCCCTAGTGGGGGTGTGCAAGAGACAGCTGATCGATGACTCTCATCGATGTTTCTAACTCTCTCTCTCCCTTTCTCTCTGTACAAAATCAATAAAAATATATTTAAAATAATATCAATAATAATAATAATAATTATTATTATTATTACTTTTAAATTGATTTCAGAGAGGAAGGGAGAAGGGGAGAGAGGTAGAAACCAATGATAAGAGACTCGTTGATGGGCTGCCTCTGACATGCCCCCAATTAGGGATTGAGCCCGCAACCCGGACATGTGCCCTGATCAGGAATCAAACAGTGACCTTCTGGTTCATAGGTCAACGCTCAACCATTGAGCCACACTGGCCAGGCCATATATATGATCTTAAACATTTGACACAAGTTAGTAAAGGGTTTGATTCCTGGACTTTAGGGCCAGGTCATCTCTGTGGGAGCTTTCTGGGAACCTACTTGATGCCAGGAGCACCCTTGCCTTGACCACCACAGATGTCCCTAGACATTACCCTCTCAGGTTGAGACCCCACACGTTTGTCACAAGGTTATGAAGACTCAGTGGCTTACAAGCTTCCTTGCTTTCATCTTTGATTGGCCTAAGGGGCAGATGGCTGGTGTGTGTGATGGGCTCCAGATGCAGAAACCTTCAGCAGGAAGAACTGAACCTCTGGCCTGGGGAAGAGCCATGTTGCTCTGTGGCAGCTGGCTTTGGGGTCATAATTTTTCGGGTGCTGGGCATCTTAGTAGCCGTGTTCTTTCCAAGTGGTCCTCAAGTGCTTTTCCATCCCACCCAGTCAGGCTCGTTGCCGTTTTCCTTGGACAAGCACCTGGGTTAGCGGGGAACATTGTGCACGCCGTGCGCCTCCCTGACCTGCCAGCGTGCCGATATCCAGGCACCTCACCGGCCTGGCGAGTAGGACGGCCTCACGTGATGAGGGCGCGCGGTTCTGCTCCCTTCCTGCCTCGCCTGAGTCATTCCCCCAGGTGCACAAGGCCCTAACCTGTGCCCGTCGTTGCAGACATCGGCACCATCATGCGCGTCGTGGAGCTCTCGCCCCTGAAGGGCTCAGTGTCGTGGACGGGGAAGCCCGTCTCCTACTACCTGCACACCATCGACCGTACCATAGTAAGTGTCCCCGTGGGTGAGGCCAGGCCCTCCCGGAAAGCCTCTTCCCCTTCCCTCCCGCCTCCCCATGGCACTCTCCTTGGAGGACCTGAGACACTGTAGCATGAGTGGAAACCAGGAACTCTTTGTCTTCCCTCTTTGCTCCCAGTCCTTGTATGAGGCGCACATTGCCCCGAACGATGCACTGATAATGGATTTGGCCTCAGTGTCACAGGTTTCTGGTATCCAGGAGCCCCCACACTGGGCAGCCTGGCTCCCACCCAGCTTGCTTCATGTGAGATGGCCCCGCGGGTCTGCACGGCCCCTGAGAGGAAACCTGTGTTCAGGGTGGGTCTGAGCAGAGGTGTATCCCTGTGACAGCTCCAACATTTCATGTTGGCGTGTCTCAGGTGTTGCTTTTGTCCTGACAGGTTTGGGACTGATGTCTAATAAGACTTCTTTCTTTTTTCATTTTTAGCTTGAAAACTATTTTTCTAGTCTGAAAAATCCAAAACTCAGGGTAAGTGTGTGTTTCCCTCATTGAATATCTATCACTGGTATGCTGCTTGATGAACTTGACAGAACTCCAAGTGGTGGATTTGGAGTGCTGGTTGGGGACGGGGGTCATGGTTCCTTGGGGCCACACTTCCTGTCAGCAGTCTTGTGGAAACCAGGTTGAATGAGTCTCAACCTTTGGACAATGTTATGAAATGTGCCAAGTGCAGGTTTGAGGGAGGTGCTCGAGCCACACTGACCCACCACATCTGGAACACAAGATGTTCCTCTTTCTAAACAGGCAACTGCTTCTAAGTGGTGCATCACACTTGCTAGAGGGGAGTGGCCTAGAGTCTGACATGGTGGTTCTACTGCCAGTCCCAGTGTCCCTGCAATGCCCAGTCCTTCGGACCTCAGGGAACATCTGTCCAAGTGTCATTGTTTCTGGAGACTCAGACAAGCATCTGAGCAGGAAGAAGTTCCCATGACATAGAGTCCTGTGCTGTTCCTGCCATACTTGGGGTATCTGGGCCTTAATTAGGTTACCTACCCCTAGCACAGAGAACAAGCTAAGCCAGCTAGCACCATCCTCTTTCTTTTTCCTACAGCCTTCTCAGTGACCCTCACTTTGCAGGGATGCACTTCAGTGGGGGTCCCTGAGCTCCCCGGAAGGAGAGGACTTTCAGACAGCTTTTTATCTTTGATTTCATTTCCTCACACACAGGGGTGTCTGCACCAGGCATAGATACACACATGGCTCAGGGCTGGCTAAAGGCTCGGGACGGCTCACGTGCTTCTCTCTGCCTTGTTTTCCTCTTCTGTACAGCAGGCAGAGGAGTTGGGCTGAGCGGAGCTGGGACAGGTAGCCCACCTCGGTGGCTCTTTTGGGTCATTCCCACACTTTGGGGGACATGCTGACACTTTGGAGGACATGTCCGACACTTGTTTTCCAGGAGGAACAAGAGGCAGCTAGGCGTCGGCAGCAGCGAGAAAACAAGAGTAATACAACCACCCCCACGAAGGTGCCTGAGAGCAAGGCGGCTGTGCCTGCGGACACCTCTGTGGTAAGTGCCCCCAACCCCTTCTCTTGGGCTTGGGGCCCCATAGGGCTATTATAGGCACGGCCCTCAGTATACAGGGAGGAGCTGGGCTCTTCCAGCCAGAGGGGTGGTCCTGGTCAGTGCACAGGTTGGTTGACTGATCACTGGGCTGGAGGAGGAAAGGGGGTTTCTGGGTTTCAGGTGCCTCTGTTCAGTTGCTCTCCCAGAGCAGTGTTGTGGGCTCATTATTAATGGGAGGAGGGTTGGGAACATTGCTCTCTCAGTGACTCTGTCCACTAGGATTCTGGTGCTGAGGAAGAGAAAGCAGCGACCACCGCTATCAAGAAGCCATCGCCCTCCAAAGCTCGGAAGAAGAAGCTGAACAAGAAGGGCCGGAAGCTGGCTGGCCGGAAGCGTGGGCGTCCCAAGAAGATGAGCACCGCGAACCCCGAGCGCAAGCCCAAGAAGAGCCCTACTGCCCTGGACCTCCTGCACGCCCAGACTGTGTCCCAGACGGCGGCGCCCTCGCCACAAGGTGGGCCAGGCCCCAGAGCCCAACGTAGGGCCGCTCCGGCGCTCTGGGTCATGCTCCAGAGGGACCTCGTGATGTCCTCAGGATTCACCCGGGCCTCGCTTCTCGCAGATAGTCTGCCAAGAGCAAATCCTGGTGGGGCTTTTCCATCACATCCTGCCATCCCAGGCTTTGATAACGTCAGCAGCTATGGCAGAAAGAGCACTGCTCACAGAAGTTTCTTAGATTATGATGGCATTTGTCCCCGCTTATAGAACTGCTGAGATGCGGTATCTGGTCATGCCTTTGAACTGTAGGAGCTGTGCTGAGTACAGTATTATTTTTTTTAATATATTTTATTGATTTTTTACAGAGAGGAAGAGAGAGGGATAGAGAGTTAGAAACATCGATGAGTGAGAATCATCGATCAGCTGCCTCCTGCACATCCCCTACTGGGGATGTGCCCACAACCAACGTACATGCCCTTGACCGGAATCGAACCCTGGACCTTCCAGTCCGCAGGCTGACGCTCTATCCACTGAGCCAAACCAGTTTCAGCCTGAGTACAGTATTTTAAAATACTGGAAAAGCCTGGGTATTATGGCTCAATGGTTGAGCATTGACCTATGAACTAGAAAATCACAGTTCAGTTCTTGGTCAGGATTAATGCCCAGGTTGCAGGCTTTATCCCCAGTAAGGGGTGTGCAGGAGGCAGCTTATCATTGAATCTTTCTCATTGATGTTTCTATCTTTCTCTCCGTCTCTGAAATTAATTTAAAAAAAAAAAAATATATATATATATATATATATATATATGTATGTATGTATGTATTTTTTAAAAGGCTCGAAAAGTTCCATAGAACAATCTGGAATTCCCTGGGAGGGCGTTCCAGTCAGTGTTGACACGTAAATGTTGCTGTTTCCTGCAGATGCATACAAGTCACCTCACAGCCCATTTTATCAGCTACCTCCCAGCGTGCAGCGGCACCCCCCTGACCAGCTGTTGCTGGCACCCACCCCGCCTGGACTGCAGAAGCTGCTAGGTGAGCTAGCGCCGCAAACACTGTGCGGTCATGTGCAGATTCTGACTTAACAGCTCTGAGAGGAAGGGGCAGGGTCCGAGGTTCTTCCTCTCTGGCAAGCCCCTATGATACCTGCAGGAAGCTGACCACACTGGAGTCCCGAGGGCTCAGGGTCAGTCCTGCCAGGTGGTGGCTGGGCTGTTAGGCCAGCAGAACCCGTATGGTTTACTTAGGCTGAAGCTCTGCCCCGCTGGGGACACTGGGCCATGTCTGGGGACATCTGTGGTTAATTGGGGGTGCTCCTGTATAGAGTGGGGAACAGGGGTGCTGCTCACTTCCCCCACAGTACCCTGGACACCCCATAGTTCTTAGAGTGTGGGAAGGGCCTATCAAGGATAAGCTGGGGCTGGGCTGTGAGGGAGCAGTGCTTGACCAATAAGCTTTTCATCTCTTTTAAAAACTGAGTGGGGGGGGAAAAAAAAGAAAGAAAGAAAGAAAGAAAGAAAGAAAGAGAGAGAGAGAAAATAAATAAATAAATAAATAAATAAATAAATAAATAAATAAAACCGAGCGAAGGAAATGCCTTTGAATTGTGGAGCCATCAGTTTCCACACTTCAATAGCATGAGTTTACTGGGAGATTTGGTCAAAGAAACCCGCCGCCTTGGGGAGTGAGAAAGTGTGCTGGTGATGGCAGGAACTGCAAAGGGCTCCATGGGGACACTAGCCATAGGTGCAAGTGAGTGGTGATAAGGCAGCGCAGAACCAAAGGTGTTGGCACAGTGACAGGTGATTTTCAGCAGCATCTGACAACAGGGCTGGGGGAGCTCCCAGAGAGACGAGTGCCACCACACGTCCCCTACCACCACAGCCTCCAGTCAGCTGGATGGCTTCTGTACCGATACCTTGTCCCCACTTCTAGAGTCCTTCAAGATTCAGTACCTGCAGTTCCTGGCGTACACGAAGACCCCTCAGTACAAGGCCAGCCTGCAGCAGCTGCTGGACCAGGAGAAGGTGAGGGGTGCCTGCTTTTGTGTTCCAGGCACTCTGCAGAGGGGTGAGCCAGGCAAGCCCCCAGCCTGCCCAGAACATGCCTTGCTTCCTGTCACGTCCCCTTGTCCCTGCCCAGAGGGCCTGCTGCTGCCCGTGCTGAAAGGTGTCTGTCACCCCCAGTTAGTAACTAATTGAGCCACTGAGTTGGTACCACCTTCCGATGAAGGCTCAGAGGGAGGACCAGCTGGCGTGCCGTGTGTGCATGCTCCCGGTGTATGCACGTGTTGCCACCTGTGAGCATAGGGAGGTGGCAGCTCTCCCACTTCGGGGAATGGACAGTGGTCTTTGTCGATGAGATGGGCTGAGCAGTGTCCCATCAGCACTCCTCCGCAGAGCCTGTGTGAGGGGAGAGATGGTGGGCTGGGCTCACTCACCAGCCCTCTGTCCCCTGCAGGAGAAGAACGCCCGGTTGCTGGGTGCCGCACAGCAGCTGTTTGGTCACTGCCAGGCCCAGAAAGAAGAAATAAAGAAGCTTTTTCAGCAGAAACTGGATGAGGTAGAGCTACCTGAAGCCAGGATGACCCAAGTACAGAATTGAGGGGTGGGCAGGGGCTGGGCGGGGGACACAGCTCAGGACAGCTGAGCTACAGAAAGACTGTTCCTTTCTGGTGTTTTTTTCTGGGAGTCTAGAACTTGGGCTCTGGTCACAAGGCTGCTCCCAGCAGCCCCTCATGGTGCCTGCACAGACTTGTGTCTTGAGGTCACCCCCTTGTTCCCCTCTCTGGGGGACTGTACTTAGTCTCTCCTGTCTATGACTAGTACGGTGCCACCCTGGTGTTTCCTGGTGAAAGCCAATCCCCTCCCCTCTCCACCATGGTGGCAGCTCCCTGCAAGCCCAGCCTTGCTATTATATGTCTACAGTTGGGAGTGAAGGCGCTGACCTACAGTGACCTGATCCAAGCTCAGAAAGAGATCTCCGCTCACAACCAGCAGCTGCGAGAGCAGACGGAGCAGCTGGAGAAGGACAACAGGGAACTGAGAAGCCAGAGCCTGCAGCTGGTATGTGCCCAGAGCAGGCGTCAGTTCCAGCACATTCCACAGCGAGCAGAATCCTTAGACCTCAGACCAGGAGGAGGGCCAGGTTTCCCTTGGTTGATGGGTCTGGAGGCCCAGGTGCTCATGTGTGACCAAGGCAGATGACCCGAGGTTGCCGGCGGGGCCCCAGCACATGGTCCTGAGTTTCCATGATTGCCTTAGTCCGAGTGTGAAGACCAGGGCCCTCCCCATCTCTCTGACCTAGTTCATTGTAGAAATGCTGGCACAGCTTTTCTGGGCTCTCAGAGCACCTGAGCATGAGCTGAACTTGCCGCTGAATGTGGCTTCTTTTTTTTCTTTTTTCTTTTTTAAATATATTTTATTGATTTTTTATGGAGAGGAAGGGAGAGAGATAGAAAGCTAGAAACGTCGATGAGAGAGAAACATCAACCAGCTGCCTCTTGCACACCCCCCACTGGGGATGCGCCCGCAACAAAGGTACATGCCCTTGACCGGAATCGAACCCGGGCCCTTTCAGTCCGCAGGCCAATGCTCTGCTACTGAGCCAAACCGGTTTCGGCAGTTTTCATTGATTTTAGAAAGAGAGAGAGAGAAACATTGATTTAGGAGAGAAGCATTGGGGACTCTTTCCCCCTCCCCAGTCGTTGTCTATGCTATGAGATTCTTTTCCCTTCTCCACATGGGAGTCTGTACTTGTTCTTCAATAAATTTCTACCTTTGCTATGGAGAAGAAAGAGAGAGAAGCATTAATCGGTTGCCTGACCAGGAATTGAACACGCTACCTTTCAGGGTATGGATGGTGCTCCAACCATTTGAGCCATACTGTGCAGGAACTAGATAAGCCTTTTGAGGTGGCCTGAACTTTCCCAGTCCTTCCTCCTGGGGTTCCCCTGGATGTGCAGGGCCTCCCTTATAATGGGTCCCTTTGCTTTATCCCAGGAGACCCCTCACTATACTCCTGTGGGTATTTCTTATGGAAACCCTCGTCTCCTCTGGCTGTCTCTGCAGCCTGGCCTTCCAAAAGCAGGAGGGGGAAAGGGACTGGCCCCCAGGGATTCCTGCCTAGAAACCTGCCCTGTCTCCTCCCAGATCCCAGTGTCAGGGCGGGAAGCAGGTCCCAGGGGGCCGTCCTGTCCTCCCTACAGCCACGCACATGCTCATGGCCGGGACTGCTTTGTCCCCACAGCTGAAGGCTCGGTGTGAGGAGCTGAAGTTGGACTGGTCCACACTGTCCCTGGAGAACCTGCTAAAGGAGAAGCAGGCCCTGAAGAGCCAGATCTCTGAGAAACAGAGGCACTGCCTGGAGCTGCAGGTAGGGGGGCAAGGAATGGGGTTACCTTGGCCTCTCTGGGCTTCAACTGTGGTGTTAGGAGCGTGGTCAGTGTTATTAGCAGACCCAGCAAACCCATCCTCCTCCCAAAAACAATGTACTAGTTCTGGTATCACATTAGGAACAGCCTCACTTCCCATCGTCAGCCTAAAGGGGAACAAGAAGTAGGGCAGGTGGGCACTCCACTCTACCTACCCTAGGGCATCTCATCTGAATGTGTGTCTGAGCACCTCCTGGTGAAGCGTTTCTGACACAGTCACTGAACAGACCTTTGCACATTAAAACAAAACAGCTTGTACTCCCCCCACACACACACACTCTGAAATATTGATTTCAGAGAGGAAGGGAGAGCGAGAGAGATAGAAACATCAGTGATGAGGGAGAATCATTGATCAACTGCCTCCTGTACGCACCCCCACTGGGGACTGAGCCCACAACCCGGGCATGTGCCCTGACTGGGAATCGAACAGTGACATCCTGGTTCATAGGTCGATGCTCAGTCACTGAGCTACACCAGCCAGGCAACTTGTGCTTTTTCTGATGGGGTAACTCATTCATCGAGGTTAGCTAGAAAAAGTTTGGGGAAGGAGAAAGCACAACACAGGTTATGACTGAGTTCCTGAGTACAGAACTTACACGTAACAATGAGGACAGTAGAGAGAGACTTGAGGCATGAGCATTGGTCATTATGAAAGCTCCCTTATACAGAGGTTCTGCATTTACTCAGCTCAGCTTCATAACATAGAGCATTGCCGTTGCCAGACCCTTGGGGCTCTTTTAAGTGGTTTATTGTAAAATGAAAATGCAATTAATTTTTCTGCACTATGACTCATCTTCAGGATATTTCTGTAAAGACATAGTCCCCAAAGTAGATCTGGGAGCAGTTTAAGGTCGTGTGATACATGGCCCAGGTGTCTCTTGTCCATCACACCAGCAGTGTGTGTCATAGAAAGAGGTTTGTCTCTAGCGGTAGCTCAGTGGTTAGAGCATCCAAAGTCTCCTGTTCAATGCCAATCAAGGGCACATACTTTGGTTGCAGGTTCAATACCCTTTTGAGGGGGCCCAGACATTTCCAGTGTGGGAGGCAACCAATCAGTGTGTCTTACATTGATATTTCTTTCTGTCTCTCCCTCTCCCTTCCACTCTCTTTAAAAATCAATGGAAAAGGGACCCTCTCCCCCTCCCCATGTGAGAGTCCGTTTTGTGGGACTCTTTCCCTCTTCCCATGTGGGGTTGTGTCTGTACTTGTTCTTCAATAAATCTCCACCTTTGTTTAAAAAAAAAAAAAAATCGGAAAAAATTGGGTATGGATTAACAACAAAAAAGGAGGTTTGCTGACTGTTACAAAAGCCAGGCCTTGTTTCCATGGGTGTACCTGCAAGAGAAGTCTCCACAGGGAATATATTTGGTTTCTGACTCTTCTGTGTAATAAAGAAATGATACATGTTCATATAGAGGAAAAGCCCAAACATAGTGTACGGGGGAAAAGTGCCCTGTGGCCTGGCAGGTGTGGCTCACCAGTTGAGCATTAACCCAGGAACTAAGAGGTCTCAGTCAGAGCATATCCAGAGCTGTGGGCTCAATCCCCAGTAGGTAGTATGCAGGAGGTAGCCGAATGATGGTGTTTCTCTCTTATCAATGTTTCTATCTCTAAAAACCATGTTTTTTAAAATTCTGTGTCTGACCCCTGGAAGGAAATGCTATTTCAGGGTTTTTCCAATATTGAATACTCACGAGAGTGCTACATTCTCTGTTCCTTGCTTTCCTGTGGATATCTTTTTTTTTTTTTTTTTTTTTTTTTTTTTTTTTTTTTTAATATATTTTATTGATTTTGTACAGAGAGGAAGGGAGAGAGATAGAGAGCTAGAAACATCGATGATAGAGAGTCATCGATCAGCTGCCTCTTGCACACCCCCCACTGGGGATATGCCCGCAACCAAGGTACATGCCCTTGACCGGAATCGAACCCGGGACCTTTCAGTCCCCAAGCCGACGCTCTATCCATTGAGCCAAACCGGTCCCGGCTCCTGTGGATATCTTTTAACACTCACGTGCTGTTTTATCTGCCTACCCTGAGTGCCCTGACCAGTTTGGGTGGTTGGCTGCTCTGGCACCTCTTGACACACCAAGTCAGTCTGCCTCCTTGTGGTTCCTCTGGGTGGGCATCATTCTCACTTTGCTGGGTTGGGCTGGGCTGGCCTCGGGGGCCTTCGACGGGTGTGCAGGAACCTCCCCCACAAGCAAGCTGAGTGTCTGCCACCCTCGATCTTCCAGATCAGCATCGTGGAGCTGGAGAAGAGCCAGCGGCAGCAGGAGCTCCTGCAGCTCAAGTCCTGCGTGCCGCCTGATGAAGCTGTGCCCCTGCACCTGCGAGGGCAAGGTGGCCTGGGCCGAGAGCTGGAGGCGGAGCCCAGCCGGCTGCCCCGTGAGCTGGACTGCTCCAAATTCTCACTGCCCCACTTCAGCAGCATGAGCCCGGAGCTCTCCATGAATGGCCACGCGGCTGGCTATGAGCTCTGCAGCACACTGAGCCGGCCCTCGTCCAAGCAGAACACCCCCCAGTACCTGGCCTCTCCACTGGACCAGGAGGTTGTGCCATGCACTCCCAGCCACGGCAGCCGGCCTCGGCTTGAGAAGCTGTCTGGCTTGGCCTTGCCAGACTACACCAGGCTCTCCCCGGCCAAGCTGGTGCTGAGACGCCACCTGAGCCAGGACCACACTGCCAGTGGCAAGACATCTGCTGGTGAGCTACACCCACGGTGAGTCTGCCCTGGCGCTCCTGGGCCGTTGTGGGGTCTTGAGAGGGGTTGTTCATCAGTTTGTAAGTGTTTGCTAGGCCCAGGCTGTCAGCTCTGAACACAAAGCCACAGCCACTGGGTCTCCACGGAGAGTGACTGGTATGTGTTTCATTCCAGAACTGAGCACGCCAAGGAGAATGGCCTTCCATACCAGAGCCCGGGCCTCGCCAATGGCATCAAGCTGAGCCCTCAGGACCAACGGCCCTCATCCCCTGCGGCCTTACAGATGACAGGAGACAAAGGCAGTGAGAAGGTGCAGGCAGTCACTGGGAGGGAGGGACTCTTGGGGTGGGTGACTGACCTGTGACTGAGCCAGGGCTATGGGGGCACTCACTGGGTATCCTGAGTGGGTCTGTTAGAGCGTGCATCCAGGTGGGGGCTGTGGAACAGGAGAATGAGGGTTGGGGATGGAGGGATAGGGCTTTGTTAATCAGGTCCCCACCCTCAGTTGCTTCACATTTTCATGAACAAGACTAAAAAAGTGGCAAGATAGTAGAGCCCCCTTAGAGTGGCATTGCCAGAGGGCAGCTCTGTCGCTGTTCAGGTGGCTAGTTTGAAAAACATTAGGTCAAAGTGTGAGGACCTAGTGATGGGTAAGGGCCTAGAAGGTCAGCAGAAGCGGTTGGAGTTGGAGGGGTAGGTGTTAGTGGGATGAGGGGACTGTCTGCTACAGCAGTCCCCTTGTCCATGGCTAGAGGGTAGTTGTGCTCTTCGGGTGGTGCTCGTGGCCTGGGGTTCACGGGTCAGCAGCAGCAGGTAGTCTGCTGTGTCTGCAGGGTCTGAAGGAGCGAGCCTATGCCAGCAGTGGGGAGGCCATCACCAGCCTACCCGTCAGCATTCCACTCAGCACTGTGCAGCCCAGCAAGCTGCCCGTCAGCATCCCCCTGGCCAGCGTGGTGTTGCCCAACCGTGCCGAGAAGGTAGTGAGTGGGCACCATGGGGGGCGGGGGCAGTCCAATGCTGTGTTGCTTGGAAAGTATCAGCACAGGAACAAGAGACTTTTGTCTGGCGTTCATCCCACTACTTTTGTCTGGTTCCTTTTTTGTTAAATTGCATGCAGTTGAAGTTTGAGAAAAATAGAACAACCAAGAATCCAGGTTTAATTACATTAATATCCTATGGGGTTTTTTGTTGTCTTTTAATCTTCATCCAAGGATATTTTTTCCATTTATGATCTCTTATCTCCCCCAACTCCCCCTAATCTTCCCGCTATAATTTGTTAGTCTGTTTGATGCTTTACTGCCTCTGTATATATCTTTTTGTCCATCAGTTTATAATGTTCTTTTTATTATTATTGATTTTTCACAGAGAGGAAGAGAGAGGGATAGAGAGTTAGAAACATCGATGAGAGAGAGTCATAGATCAGCTGCCTCCTGCACACCCCCTACTGGGGATGTGCCCGCAACCAAGATACATGCCCTTGACCGGAATCGAACCTGTGACCTTTCAGTCTGCAGGCTGACGCTCTATCCACTGAGCCAAACTGGTCTTGGCCTATAATGTTCTTTATTGTCCACAAATGAGTGAGATCATGTGGTACTTTTCGTTCACATCTTGTCATTTTTATCTCACATCATTTTTTGTAAATGATGGTGTGTGCAGGTGGAGAAGGAATAGAATACTTGTCTACACAAATGCCCAATGTGGTAGAAGCTTGAAACACATCCTCTTCAGTCCATACCTGCATCCCTTTGCCTCACGCCTATGGACTCTATATAATGCACGCCCCCCCCCCCCCCGTTATAATCCACATACAATTCACCATCTAAATGTGTGTTTCAGTGAACATTTAGTATGTTCACAGGGCTGACAACCATCACCTCTAGTTCCAGAATGTTTTGGCACCCCCAAAGGAAGTCCTACCCACATCCATAGTCATGTGTGTGACCATCCCCATCTCTGACAACCACAAGCCCACACTTCTGGACATTTCACATAAATGGGATCACACACACTGTGTGCCTTTCGTGTCTGGCATTTCTCATTGAAGTTCCAGTTTATAGATTCATCCATATTGTAGCAAGTGTCAGTGCTTCTCTCCTTTTCGTGGCTGAGTAATACTCTGGTGTGTGAGTGGACACATTTGGGTATTGTTTCATTTATCAATGGACATTTTTTTGTTTCCACTTTTTGGCCACTGTGAACAGTTGTGTACAGGTTTTGTGTAGACAAGTGTTTTCATCTCCTTGCACATAGAAGATAAATTGCTGGGTCAGATCATAATTGCTGCTGCAGCCCTCACTGCTTTCCCTATACCCTTCATCCCCATTCTGAGCCCATTAGCCAGAATGATCCTTTAGGACCCAAGTTAGACATCTGTCGTCCCCCCCTCCTGATCAGACCCTTCTGGTGGCTGCCCACTGTGCTCACACCCTGAGCAGGTCACTTTCCCTTCTTCAAGCTGCTTTTCACACACCTGCTATTCTCCCTGTTTCATGTCCTCAGCATGTTCTATGACCTGTTGACCCCCTCCCTGACATTCACATGCCAGGCCCAGCTCAGCTGACAGTGCATTCTCTCAACAGAGAAGCACCCCCAGTCCCGTGCATCAGACCCGAGAGTCCTCGTCCACACTTGAAAAGCAGATGGGTACTAATGCCCATGGTGCTGGGAGCAACGCTGTTGGGAGCAAAAGCCTCACCCTGGCGCCTGCAGGTAGGTTGCTTCTCCTATTTCTGCCCCGTTTCCATAGGTCACCTTCCACCTGTGCCCACTCCACCTTCCAGGGGCTGTGCTGGGCGTGTGAGTTGTGAACAATGTCTATAGTGAGGCCTTCAGAGATGCCAGGCGTAGAGCTTATCTCCTCCAGCCCTGGGGTCTGTGCTGAGTCCAGACTGCTGTCCTCCTTAGCAACAGCAGCAGCTCAGTGAGACCTGGGGATCAGGGACACTGGAGTGGGCCCTCCGTGCATTACCTGAACCTCCGGCTGGCATCCTGATACGATGTGCTTGAGTAGTGGGTGGCATTGTCCTCGTCAAAACACTGTGGGCTCCGGGACCACCCAGTTTCTAGCTGGATTCTGATCTCCTTCAGAGAGCTCCAATTTTTGACACTTCCATGTGTTGACACAGGGCCTGCGGTGGGGGCAATTGTGGCTCTGAAGCCAAGGGGCTCTGTCACAGCTGTTCAGCTCCAGTTGTGCAAGTCCGTGAACACGTGGGCATGTGCCAGTAAAAATACTACAGCAAAGCTTGGCAACCAAATTGCCAGACCATGGCTGGGCTGTAGTTTGCTGACTTTTGTGAACACCATGGCCTGTTTGGAAATTATTTTTCCAGGCATAAAGAATAAAATTCAGCCCTGGCCAGGTAGCTCAGTTGATTAGATCATTGTTTCCATACACTAAGGTTGTAGGTTCGATCCCCCGTCAGCACACATAAGAATCAACATCTCTCTCCATTCCTCATGCTCAAAAATAATTTTTTTTATAATTAAAAAATATATTAAAATGCAGAGGCCATTACTGAGAGCAGTCCTTCCCTAGGCCAGTGGTCGGCAAACTCAGTCAACAGAGCCAAATATCAACAGTACAACGGTTGAAATTCTTTTGAGAGCCAAATTTTTAAACTTCTTCTAATGCCATTTCTTCAAAATAGACTCGCCCAGGCCGTGGTATTTTGAGGAAGAGCCATACACGGGGCCAAAGAGCCGCATGTGGCTCGTGAGCCGTAGTTTGCTGACCACGGCACTAGGCTCCCTGCATCCCACTACTCCAATGCGGGGGATACTTTGCAGCTGGCAGCATGATGAGTTCTAGGCAAAGGACAAATTCTGTCTCAGTTGGATATCACAAGGGTTTCTGGGCCCCTAGAGGAGGTGCTGAGAGAGGGCTCAGGGTGGGAGTGGTACACAGGCTCCAGGGCCTCCAGTGATGCCAAATCCAAACATGGGAAGGAGCTCATCACGCCTGAGCACTCTCACCTGCGCTTGTGCCAGCCCAAGGGTGCCTGCCTAGTCCCTTGGTGCCATCTATGGGCGCACCCACGGCATGGAGAGTGCATCTTCGGGGCTTAGTGTCCTTACCAGCTTCACCTGGAGCAGCACCGTCCTCTCCTGGGATGAGCTTCCCTGAAGCACTGTTTCTCTTCCTGGCAGGCTTCTATGCAGGCTCTGTCGCCATCAGTGGGGCCCTGGCAGGCAGCCCGGCCCCACTCGCTCCTGGAGTTGAGCCCCCTGCCTTCGATGAGTCCTCCAGCTCCGGGAGTCTCTTCGCCACCATGGGCTCCCGCAGCTCCACCCCACAGCATCCTCAGCTGCTCGTGCAGCCCCGGAACTCCGGTCCCGCCTCGCCCTCTCACCAGCTCTGCGTCAGCCCCCGACTCAGTGCCGCCCAGGGCCCACTCCCTGATGCGAGCAAAGGGGACCTTCCCTCTGAGGTTGGCTTCTCAGATCCAGAGAGCGAGGCCAAGAGGAGGATTATCTTCACCATCTCAGCTGGTGCCAGCAGCACCAAGCAGTCACCTTCCAACAAGCACAGCCCTCTGCCTGGGGGTGCTCGTGGAGACAGCAGTCAGAGCCACGGGCAGGACAGTCGAAAACGGGGTAGAAGGAAGCGAGCATCAGCGGGGACCCCCAGTCTGAGCTCAGGCGTATCCCCCAAGCGCCGGGCCTTGCCAACCGTCGCCGGCCTCTTCACTCAGTCTTCAGGTTCTCCCCTCAACCTGAACTCCATGGTGAGGCCAGGAACAACTGTCTGGGGAGGTAGACAAGCAGGCATCTGGACGTTGGGTCTCTTGTTCCCGGGGGTAGCCGAGACAGGCTGGGGCAGGAGCCCAGGCTGGAAGGGAACAGCTGGCAGACTCCATGCCTGGGGTAGCTTAGGCAGGAGGGATCAGCAAAGCCATTGGGGTCGGTGCTGTGGAAGCCCATTGACAGTTGTGCTGTGTCTGTGCTGGTCCCTCAGGTCAACAACATTAACCAGCCTTTGGAGATCACAGCCATCTCGTCCCCCGAGAGCTCCCTGAAGAGCTCCCCTGCACCATACCAGGACAACGACCAGCCCCCCGTGCTCAAGAAGGAGAAGCCCCTGAGCCAGCCCAATGGGGTCCACTACTCCCCACTGACCTCCGATGAAGAGCCGGGCTCTGAGGATGAGCAAGGCAGCACCAGGTGAGGGCAAGGCAGGGCAGGCACTCCGCCCTTGGGGGAGGGGCGTACACCAGCAGGCTTCTGAAGGACAGGCCCTCGTGGTCATGTGTGACCCAGGGACAGGCAGCTTCACTTGCCTAATGCTGGTGGGTAAAAGGGACCTTAACAATCATCCCCCATAGTCTCTCCCTCCCCCAGCCCTTGGCAGCCGCCATCTATTTTCTGTCTCTATAAATCTGACTTCTCTAGGAATCAGTGTAATGTCCTCAAGGTTCATCCATGTCTTAGCAGGTGTCAGAATGTCCTTCCTGTTTAAGGCTGAATAATCCAGTGTGGATGGACCATATTTGATTGTCCATTTCTCTGTCCATGGACACTAGGGATGCTTCCAGTTTTTAGCTGTTGTGAATGGTGCTACTGTGAACTGTCATATATGTTTTTTTGTCTCAATTTTCCTCATACTAAGTAGAATTTGTTATATATGTAAATATATTTTTATTGATTTCAGAGAGGAAGGGGGAGGGAGAGAGAGAGAAACAGCCAATTGATTGGCTGCCTCCTGCATGCCTCTCCCACTGGGGATTGAGCCTACAACCCAGGCATCTGTATGATGGCAAATCGAATTGTGACCCTCTGGTTCATAGGTTGACACGACCACTGAGCTACACCAAACGGGTGTACCAAATAGAATTGCTGGGTCACATGGTCATTCTATATTTAATTTTTTCAGGAACTGCCATCCTCATTGTTTCCCACAGTGGCCACTCCATTGTACATTTCCACTAGCTGTGCACTCAGGTTTGAGTTCCCCCACATTCTCACCAGCACTTGTTTTTGTCTGATTTTGTTCTTAATGTATCGGGTCTAGTAATAATTAATGTCGTTTTTAAACATTCGTTTAAAATCTTGCTTGGCGTTGACTTGTATTGACATAACCTTCAAACACGTGGTATCTACAGAACGTGTGAAGTGCAATTAACAAGTTTTGCTTGAAAAAGTTTGTGTTTGGTTTGGTTTTTGTTGCAAAACTAGGGCTAAGAAGATGGCGGATGAAGAGCATATTCGGCACTGCATGCTTTACGAGTTCCAATTAGGAAGAAAAGCAAGTGAGGCTGCAAAAAACATCTGTAGTGCTCTTGGTCAAGATGCAGTTAGCGCCAGAAAATGCCAGCGTTGGTTTGAGAAATTTCGTGAGGGAAATTTTTCGTTAGATGACAAGAGTGGTCGAGGCCGTGTGTCCAATTTTGATCAAGAAGCTCTTCAAGCTCTTTTGGTGCAAAATCCTCAAATTACCCAACAAGAGCTTGCGACAACTTTAAATTGTTCACAAAAAACAATTTCCAATCAGTTGCGTGCACTTGGCAAAGTCCAAAAGTTTGGAAAATGGGTTCCTCATGAGTTGACCGACAACAACCGTAATCAAAGAGTCACAATTTGCAGTTCGCTCCTCTCTCGTCAAAACCGTTTGCCGTTTTTAGAGCAAATTGTTACCGGAGATGAAGAATGGGTGCTGTATGTTAATTTGAAAAGGCGGCCTCAATGGTTGGACAAAAATGAGGCTCCGCAGCCCACGCCAAAACCTGACTTGCATGCGAAAAAAGTGATGTTGTGTGTTTGGTGGAATTTTAAAGGAATTCTTCATTATGAACTTTTACCATCTAACCAAACCATTACAAGTGCAGTGTATAGTGCCCAATTGGAAAGGTTAGCCCAAGCTTTAAGAGAAAAAGAACCCGCGCTGATTAATCGGAAGGGCGTAATTCTTCACCACGATAACGCACGACCGCATACTGCAAGAATCACTGCTGAAAAACTGCGCCAGTTGGAATGGGAAGTTCTCCCTCAACCTGCATATTCTCCTGATATTGCCCCTTCCGATTACCATTTGTTTCGTTCTTTGCAAAACTTTCTTCTTGGAAAAAAATTTAATAATGAAGAATGCCTCAAAAATGCATTGACCGAATTTTTTGCATCAAAATCACAAGAATTTTACAACAGAGGGATTAAAATGCTTCCTGAGCGTTGGGCACAAGTAGTAAAAAACAATGGCAACTATATTGTTGATTAAATTTTGTTGTATTGTTTAAATAAATTCGATTTAAAAAAGTATTAGAAAACGACATTAATTATTACTAGACCTAATAAATTCCTTTCTTATGGGTGTGAAGTGGTGTCTACTATGGTCCTGACTTTTATCTCCCTGACAACGAGTATCTTCTCAGATTGGCTGTCCGTGTGTCTGTCCAGGGTCATTGGCCCTTCCTTTATTTGGGTGTCCTGTGCTATTGTTGATTTGTGAGAGTTCTTTATTCTGGATACATGATCCCTTATGGTATGACATTTCCCCTCTCTCCCTGGGTTAAATTTTTACTAAGTCCCATTTATCTGTTTTTTTCTTTTATTGCCTGTTCTTTGGGTGTCTCATAAAGTGATTTTATTTTGTTTTTCTTCCACATACATACATTATGTTCTTAAAGGTTGCACTTGAGTAGTCTTTTGTCTCAGGCACATCCAGCTTACCAGGTTCCAGATTCATTTGGAAGTTCTATGTCCTTGGGGAAAGGCCGGAGTACACTGACACACAGAATGCACACCATTTCTAAGTTGGGGCTGCTATGAATTCCAACTTGCTGAAGTGTACTACATCCTCTGTGTCACATACATGACATACTATAGATGACATGACAAGCAGGGCGTTTTAAACAGATTGAGAGAGGGTTCTGTCTGGGACATGTGTGTGTCTCTGTATATGGGGAAGTGGAGTGCCTATTCCTCCAGCTGCTGAGCCCTCAGTAATTTGGCTGCAAATGGACATAACAGCTATGGGTCCTCCTGGAAGGAGGTACAAGGGCTACTGCTGCTCAACCTCCCTGGGGCAATTCGGTGAACACACATAACTCTCAGTATGCACAGGTATTTCAAACAGTTCTTTTTTTTCTTCTTGATAGAATTGAGAGAAAAATTGCAACTATCTCCTTAGAAAGCAAATCTCCTCCGAAAACCTTGGAAAATGGTGAGTAACAGTGCTCCATTGCATGAGTCCCCAGTGCTAGGTGGCATGCCCTGTCTTTTCTGCACAGGTTCCTGAGCACAGTGGTGCTAGAAAGGCCATTCTCACCACAGGCCAGTCTTGCTGCTGCCAGGCACCATATCCTCAGTTGCCTGGGCAGCAGACCTGTTTCCTTCTGGTGAAATAGGCCAAAGTCTGATTTGTGTTGACTCGTTCACCCACCTGCCCTCCCACAGAAGCACTCCTCTCATCTTTACCTTCTCCTGTAGTCTGTCCCACCCTAACCACTTGGAGGACCAACCTTTTCTGGGTTGAAGGCATCCATCATTCTGAGCTTTAGTGGCCTGAGCCCATGCAGCTTCCTCCCAGACCCCCTCGGAGACCTTCTAACCACAGTTCCCATCCCACTTGACCCCTTGGAGGCTCCCAGGCCTCAGCCCCTGCCTCTCCTCATCAGGTGGCACCCTGGTAGGAAGGAAGCCGATGCCCTCCAGCGAGCCCATCAACAGCAGCAAGTGGAAGTCCACCTTCTCACCCATCGCTGACCTTGGCCTGGCCAAGGCCACTGACAGCCCGCTACAGGCCAGCTCCGCTCTGAGCCAGAACTCCCTGTTCGCTTTTCGGCCCACCCTAGAGGAGCTCAGCTCAGTTGATGCCAAGCTGGTCACCCACCCCAGGAAGAGCTTTCCGGGTGCACTGTCGGGGGCTGGCGGGCTGAGTCCCATCAGCACCCCCCCCAACGGCTTTGCTTTCAGCGGGAGCCTGGCTGCCGACCTCAGTTTACACAGTTTCAGTGATGGTGCTTCTCTCTCCCACAAGGCCCCTGAGGTGGCCAGCCTGGGCGCCCCCCTGAGCTTTTCCGCCCCGAGGGGTAAGGAGAGCAGCACGGAGCCTGGCCCTTTTGTGAACAAGAGGCAGCTGGATGGACTGGGTGGCCCAAAGGGTGAGGGCGTCAAGGGCAGGGAGGGAGAAGTCAGCTTGCCTGTGAGCACACCCTCAGACAAGGCCTCGTCACATGGCAAGGTGGGCAAGGGCCGGGACCGCGAGCCTGATTTCAAAAACGGCCACAATCTCTTCATTTCTGCCGCTGCCGGGCCTCCTGGGGGCCTCCTCAGTGGGCCCGGCCTCACCACGGCTGCGTCCTCAGCAAGCGGCACAGCCCCCTCCTCCCAGACACACCGGCCCTTCCTGGGCACTTTTGCACCTGGCCCACAGTTTGCCTTGGGCCCCATGTCCCTGCAGGCCAACTTAGGCTCATCTGTGCTACAGTCCTTGTTCAGCTCTGTGCCGGCTGCTGCTGGCCTAGTGCACGTCTCATCCGCTGCAACCAGACTGACCAACTCTCATGCCATGGGCAGCTTTTCCTCCGGTGTGGCAGGTGGTGCAGTTGGAGGTAGGCAGAAGCGCGTCTCTCCTGTCTGACTCTCGGTCCCACGGGACCTGCTCTGGGGTCTGTGACACTACATCGTCAAGGAAGCCTTCTGGACCACTGGGTTTAATCACAACTGCTTTACAGGTTCCTTCCAGAGCCCCCTAAGGGATGAGAGGCTGTGCCCTCTGGTCCCTTTGTGTCCACCTTGCACCTGCCACCTCATTCCTTTTCACAAAATGCAGATATGACTCACATGGGCAGAGCACTCATGCGTGAGTTGGCCTGTCAGGCTTTCTGGTTGTGACACTGTCTTTCATACCTTCAGGAGAGCTGGCGCCGTGACTAGAGCTTTCATGCCTCCCTGTGGAGGTCACCATCAGACCTGACAGCCTTGGGGACTGTCGGGCATTGCAAGAGACTAACCACAGCGCCTGCTGCACTGTGGCTCTGTGTAGGGTGGAGTGGAGCCACTGTCTGGGTCCTCTGTTGTCCCAGGCCTCCCTAGGTGGCTCCTTGCTGGGTACAGGTGGGCGAGATGCTCACAGCTGGGCACCTAGGAGGGAGTGCTGAGGGGGGGTGGCATGGGGCCATCCTGCAGGTAAGTCTCACCTGGCCACCTGCACTCCTGCTGCCTACTGCTTTGTCCCTGCACCTGTGTGCACTCAGAGCTGCGGCTGCTGTCTGCTTCCCCTTTTTTGCGTGTGTCTCTTCGCTTGCCTGGAGAATGCCCGCCTGTTGAAGCTGAGTTTTTCTCTCCTGTTTGCAGGTATCTTTAACCACACGGTGCCTTCCGCCTCCACTCATCCGTTTGGAGCCAGTTTCGGCAGCGGGGCTGCTTGTCGCAGCACCACGCTGAGCTTAACCCCGATGCAGGCGGTGGCCAGTACCCCCGCCTCTTCCTTTCAGGCCCTGTCCTCTGTGGAGACCAGGCAGCCCCCACCCCAGCCTCCTCTGCCCCTGGGTCGGCCCCCTGCGGGGCCACCAGCACTTCACGCGCCCCCCCCTCCTCCTAACGCTGCCTTGCCTCCTGCTCCTGCACTGCTCCCTGCTAACTCTGAGCCTGTGCTCCTGCAGAATCTTGCGCCCCTCCCGGCTAACCAAGCTTTCTTACCTGCCTCCTCTGCCGCCTCTCTGCCTCCTGCTAACGCCTCTCTGTCTGTCAAGCTCGCATCCCTCCCACACAAGGTCTCCCGCCCCTCCTTTGTGGTGCACCACCAGCCACTGCCTGGACTGGCTCTGGCCCAGGCCTCACCCATGATCCCACAGGCCAGCTCCACGGGGCCGTCCGCCGTGTGGGTTTCCCTTGGCATGCCGCCTCCTTATGCCGCGCGCCTTGCGGGGGTTAAGCCGCGATAAAGACCTTGGTTAGCTAGCCGTTCTGTAAGGTAAGGCTAGAGCCCAACCAGGTGGCCCATACAAGAAACTCACCTGTCCTTTCTTCCACAGAGAGTGGACAGGCCCCACGGGCTCTGCAGAGGGCCCTGGGACCAATAGTTCCGAGAGGCACTAAGAAAGAATAAGCACAGGGCGGGAAGGGAGATGGCAGCCATGCATATTGACCTCCGAGTACAGCCTGAGCACCACCACAGAGCTCAGGAGGGGAAGGGCCAATCTTTGGTGCCCACTGGACCTTCCCACCAGGGCCTGCAGGCTGGGCAGGCAGGATACTGCACTAAGTCCTGCATAGAGGGGGCCAGGAGGAGGTGGATGCGGCCAGGGTCCTGGCTGTGCAGTCCCGCTCCGTTTTGTTGCCATCCTCCAGCTGCATGTCTGCAGTCGTCAGGGACCCAGGAAGCCCCAGGGTGGGGCTGTGGGGCAGCTCTGAATCTCAGTTGCTGTTTGCCCACTGTTAGGCTTCTCTCAATCTGTTTTATTGAATGTACCTCATGGTTTTAGGAAATTTTTATGCATTTGAGGCCCCTGTACTTAGCTGGCCTTCAGAAGATGGTGGTTGTGCAGGCCCAACCCACATGCACCAGAGGCCTGTGGGTAATGGGATGAGCATAGCCAGCCACAGGAAGGGCTGCTTGGACAGGTGATTGGTGCTGCTCTGGCCCTCAAGGATTTTGATGTCAGTGTGGAGTCAGAGAACAGTGTAGGAAGGGCCTGACTTTGGAAATGGGGTAAGAAAGGTGCCTGTGAAGCATTTAGGAAGGCCATCTGCTCCTTTGCTGGCTGTGAGGGTGTTGGGACCCCGAGCAGCTGACCCAGCCACTGCTGGTAGGGCAAAGGGCCTTTCCAGGCAAGTCCACAGCCTGTGGGGTGAGTACTCCAGGATCAAGCTAGGTGCTAACTGGCACTGGGGACCAGGTGTGAGGTCTGCCTGCTCTCCTTGGTTATCTGCATGTGCTTCAGTGGAAACAGACATGAGGCTGCAGGAGTCTGATGACCTTCTGGTAGTGCCTCAGTCCTGATGGAAAAGTCTGGAAGGTAGGGTGGCTCCAGCTCAAAGTGGCTTCATGCTGTCAGAGAAGGCACTGGCTTGAAGAGGTCAAAGGTGTATGAGGAAGCATTTGGGTGTCAGGCTACCTGCCCTGACCCACAGTGGATACCTGCCTTCCATCTCATCCCAGGCCCATCACAGGTCTCCCTAGGCTGGACAGTGATGACCTCACTGCTGGGCATGCAGGCCTGTCAGTGGGGCTGCCCACAGGCACACCTGCTCACTCCCATGAGCTGGCGTGTGGTGACCAGGGAGGTGAGGAGGCCGGGACACAGCGCCCCATGGAAGGCCTTGGGCTGGTGACCTCCCACCTCTGATTGAACCAGGGGCATGGCAGGGCGTTGTTTGCAACAACTAAGTTCCTTCTGTCCATCCATCTGTCTATAGGCTTTGGTTCCCAGCCTGGGGATGTCTGGGCTTCTCCCAGTGAGATGCTAACACTGTGCTGCCTTTCCTCCTGCGCCGGTCTCTGCAGGTAACTAGGATTTCTACCTCAACCTCGAGACCTGTGCAAGGATAGGTGGGCTGCAGGGCTGGTGGCCGACCAGATGGCGGGATGGACCGAGGACGAGGCTCTGCTCTGAGTCCACGCTGCGCAGACCTGCAGGAGATGCTGGGCCTGGCTCCAGCTTATACTGTCAATAGTTTTAGATAAAATATTTATCGTTTTTTAAAAAGTATAAACAATTTTGACTTATTCCACCGAAGTCATAAAGGCAACCTATTAAGAGATGTAAATACTATATATGAGAGGATCTATATAAAGATATCGACCGGACGGACTGGCCCGCCAGCAGAGACTCCCACAGCCGGGCCCGGTGCTATCTCGTCGCCAGGCCTTGCCATCTCCACGTTCTCTTGGTGCTGACTCGAGGTTGACCAACGCCAAAACCAGTCCTTGATGCGCCTGCCCTGTCATCCCCAAGCTCTCCCATACCAAAGGCATGCCTATCTCCTGGTCAAGGGTGGTTCACTTGGTTTTTAATGCCCCTCTGCCCCACCCCTTCACTGTGAATGCTTCAGCCAGATGTCAGCCCTGATCCCAGGGACGGCGCCTTTGGTGAGGAAGGGCCGGTGGGTGGCCTGTGGAGGTTGCACAGAGGAGGGCTGCTGTGAGTGGTGCTCATGGGGCAGGTCTGGTACTTGACTCCAACGTGGAGCTGCTGGGGAGCAAGTGCTTTACTTTGTATGTCCGTACTGTCTCGGGCTGGCGCAGTCAAGCAAGGCACTGGCCGGGGCATGGGGCAGGTTAGCCATGGTGCCTGGTGTGTCTGTATAGAAGAGAGTCACGCTGACAAGTGACAGTATTTTATAGAGATGTGATGAAAATTTATAAATTTCATAGACTGACTTCATTTATTTTTAGATTGTATAATGCACAGTAAATGTAAAAAAAAAAAAGTGAGGGGGGAAAAACCTTTTTATTTATTCAAGTGCATACAAGTGGCATTGGCCCATCCTCTTGGTCAGTCTGTATTGCTGCTCCGTGGCCCTTCAATGCCACAGCTGGGTTGACACCTGCCCCCACGCCTGGAGCAGCCTCCCTGGTGCTTGGGAATGAATGCACTGTGGGTGAGCAATGAGGGCAAAGGCCAACTTCACATGAAGGCAGGAGAGCTGTTCTGATGCTTCAGAAGTTGCCAACAGGGTTATGGTTATCTGGTCCCTCCAGTGCTGCAGTCTTTAATAGTCCTGGGTCTCAGTTGAACAGTGTTTGTGCATTTTCCTGGAAAGTGTGTCCAGAAGCCCTCCGTCCTCTTGAAGGGCAATCAGCCAAAGGTCCTGGCTGGTAGCAGGGCCTGGACCCCCAGCCGGGGGTGCTTCAGGCTTAGATGGGTTCAGTCAGAGCCCTGCTATTCTGGTGCTTGTCCCCATGAGATAGCACCACTAAGGAACATGGGAATCCCAAAAAAGCCTCAAGTTCCTAACTTCCCCAGCCTGGCCAGCACGGCTCATCCTTCCAGATACGGTTGCCAGGGGCCCTTGGCCTGCCTGGGAGGGCAGATGTGGCAAGCCTGGCTTGGGCTCACTCCTGATCCCTGGAGGCAGGGCTGGAGCCAGCCTTTCGGGGGGTTGTGGAACACAGGCCCAAAAGGGTGCAGAACAGGCCTGGCTGTTGACTCCCCTAATTTCCTCGGGTGCGTAGATCCCTGTGTACCAGGGGTGATGCCTGGCCCAGAGCAATAGTCAGGCTGTAGATGGTGCTTAGACAGGTTCTCATAACTGGCTGTCTTGTAACTGCTGCCCTGGCTCCCTTACCTCCAGGTCTGTGCTCTTGGCACACGAAGGTGCTGTGCTCACCCCACATCCTGCAGTGTCCTCCAGCACAGGGCTCCCTTAAAAAGCTACAGGGTTAGCAGTAGCAAAGTTGCAGCATATAGCGAGTCCCTGGTCTGGAATCAAGCAACCCTATAAACACTGCATCCCTTCTGTGATAACTGTGCCACCGCGCAGGACTTCCTACTGACGTGTTATATCTGTGTTCCCCACACAACCATGTCTACCCAAGCGCCGGGGTCTCCTTTCTGTGCCCACCCTACAGCCTTCCTGACTGTGAGATTGATCAGCCGCTGTTGGCAGTGGGCGGCAGCAAAGGAGTGGGGTGGGGTGCATGAACAACCACCCCCCTGTGGAGAACAGGTTCTAGTCTCCTCTGGGCAGAGACCAGTGCTGCTCTGACTATGGACAACTTCAGGGAAGCCCAGGGCTCTGAGGGTGCTTTGCTCAGGAAAACCTAACTCTGAAGACCCTCCAGTCAGGAGCCAGCCTTCCCTTCCAGCTATGACTTATGATTTATTTAAGACCCGCTCGCCCTTTAATTTATCCAAAGTCCAAAGGAGACTGTTCATCCACCCCACCCCCACCCCCAGTCCCATGGTCCATCCATGCTGGCTTATGTCAAGTGTCTCGGACCAGCCTTGCTTTGTCCTTCTGGTAGACCGTGTTTCACTTGGGGTTGCTGGTTTGACCCTCTTTTCGTAAGGGAACCCCACTGTACTCTGATTTCCATCTCCAGACTGTAATAAAATGTTTGTTTTCACTTGAACCTGGTCTACTGGCATTTCTCACATGGTGTGACCTTAGAGGACCTTGAGGGCTCCATATGTGATGCATGGTAACATCCAGCAGAGGCCCCACATGCACCTGAAAACAGCTTTTTTGACTTGGGCGGTGAGTACTCAGGGAGACCTACCATGTTTCCCCGAAAATAAAACATCCTCCGAAAATAAGACCTATTTACAGGTTTCCTTCTGAGTGAAATATAAGGCATCCCCCCGAAAATAAGGCCCCCCCCTAGGCTCTGTCTCAGAATGAAAATTAATTTACCATAAACTGGTCACTAGGGCCGCCCCGACTGACGTCTAGCAACCAGTGACATTACACCGAGTCCTGACGTCACTGCTGTGTGGAAGCGGAGCAGAGGGCGGAGTGAGCAGTGAGCTCGGGGCGGGAGAGAGGAGGAGACTTTTGCAGATGCGTGTAGAACAGGATTAGAGCAGATGGGAGGCGAAGGTGGTGAGTGCTGGTCTGTCTCTGGTGCTCGTGGCCGCCCTCATGATGACTGAAGGTTCTCAGTCAGTGGCAGACTCTGCTCCAGCCCAGATCCAGGCCCCAGCAAGCCCAGAGACAGTCCTCAGGGGGTAAATGTCTGATAAAGGGGTAGGGGGGATGCCTGGTGAAGGTGTTCAGTGGCACAGGGGTGGGGGGAGGGGGATCACCTAAAATGACACAGGAAGATCAGAGGGAGCAATCAAAATGACACAGGAGGATCAAAAGGGGTTACTACCATGTTTCCCCGAAAATAACACATCCTCCGAAAATAACACCTACTTACAGGTTTCCTTCTGAGTGAAATATAAGTCATCCCCCTGAAAATAAGCCCCCCCCCACCCCCACCCCGGCTCTGTCTCAAAATGATTTAATGCTACCGCTTGTCATACGAGGGAGTCACAGAGGTATGCTAGTCTGGGATGCAGCCAGCACTCACTGTGCTAAAGACATGAAGACATTTCTTCACGAAAGAAAAATAGATGATTCCCGCAGGAATGACGGCCTACCTCCAGACTCTTGATATTGCAATAAAGAAGCCATTCAAAGACAATTTGCACATGGAAATTAATGACTACATTGAAAATAGAATGGAGAGAAATCAGCGTGGAAACTTCGTGAAACCTAAACTGCAAGAAGTTGTGACTTGGGTGAAGAATTCATGGGAGAAAATCACTGACAGTTGCATTGCAAATGCACTGGGAGCAGGCTACCTTGACAAGAAGTACTCATTTAAAGCCGAAACCAGTTTGGCTCAGTGGTGGAGCGTTGGTCTGCAGACTGGGGGGTCCCAGGTTCGATTCCGGTCAAGGGCATGTGCCTGGGTTGCGGGCACATCCCCGGTGGGGGGTGTGCAGGAGGCAGCTGGTCGATGTTTCTCATCAACGTTTCTGGCTCTCTATCTCTCTCCCTTCCTCTCTGTAAAAAATCAATAAAAATATACATTTTTTAAAAAGAGATATCTTCTTTCACTTAGCAACACTCATTTCAGGTTCCTCTTGACTTTTAAAAAAATAATAAAAAAATAATAATAAAAATAAAGACAGTGCTATTGCTAAACATGATATGGTCCACTGATTCTGAAAGAAATGGAGACACAAGAAATTCACCAGGAAATTTAGGAATTGCATTTTTATGTTCCAGAAGATGATGGATGACATGATTGTCATTGAATAAATGAGTAAATTCTTGATACTGCAGGATTCACAGTTTGTCTGATTTGTGTTGACAACTACCATACTACCATACCATATACAGATAATAAATTTCCTTTATTTTCATTTAACAATAAATGTGTACCGTATTCTCCATGGAAAAGACAAGACATCCCCTGAAAATAAGACCTAGCGCATCTTTGGGAGCAAAAATTAATATGACACTGTCTTATTTTCGGGGAAACAGTATCTGTCTAGGTCAGGTCTCCCCACCCGCTAGACGGCACTTCAATGAAAAACCAAACCCTGCCAGGACCGGTTTGGCTCAATGGATAGAGCGTCGGCTTGGGGACTGGGGGGTCCCGGGTTCGATTCTGGTCAAGGGCATGTGCTTTGGTTGCGGGCATATCCCCAGTGGGGGGTGTGCAGGAGGCAGCTGATCGATGACTCTCTCTCATCGATGTTTCTGACTCTCTGTACAAAATCAATAAAATATATTTAAAAAAAAAAAAAAAAAAACCAAACCCTGCACTCAAAAGAATCAGCCTGTGACCAGAGATGGGATCCCGGGCCACCTGGGGATCCCATCACCCCTCGGGGCCCTTGAGCCTCCCTGACATTCTAGGCTCTAGGTTCTGTGTCTCCTCCCCTCCATTTGGATGGCCCTGGTCCTTCCTCCCAGGCACTTGAACCTCGAACCACCTCTTGTCCCCCAGGAACCTTACTTCCCTTGGAAACCCGCTCCACCAGCCTGTGGAGGACATGTCCCTTTTGCATTCACTGCACACTGTCCCATGTGGAAAAGAGGTACCTTTATTTGAATAGAACAAATACACCAGCCCAAGGGCAAATGCTTGTAGCTCTGCCCAGAGGTGTTGGCCGGGCCCTGGCCCTCAGCAGAATTCACAGCAGCCCAGAAGTTAAGGCTCCTAAGCCCTTCACAGCATTATCTAGGTTTGTACATTCAGCCTGCACAGGGCAAGAGAGCTGCACCACCTTCAGGAGCTCAGCAGGCACTAGGTGGGTGAGCCTGAGGAATCAAGCACAGCTCCTGGGCATTGTATACCCGCCCTCAAGCAGCAGCATGTGGCACTGAGGCGCTGATGGGTCCCAAGGCACAGCCTCTGCCCACCCTCACAAGCCTGGAGCTACTGAAGTCTTTAAGTCAAAACACCTTGCTCCAAAAATCCAGGCTTGGCCAGGAAACCCATCACCTGGTGAGGATAGGGAGGGCTCCTTTGAGCCTCAGTGAGTCAAGCTGAGGAGCCCAACCCTAAACCCGATTCATGCCTTCAAGCCACTCAGCTGGAACCGGGCCTCCTCCGATATGCCGAACTGTTCCAGGGGGTCCTGTGTGATGGAGAGGTAGCATGAGCCCTGGCTCAGGAGCGCCCCCCCCCACTCCACCACCACTTCCCGTGCCCCAAGCACACCTTGCCAGTCATCTTCTGGATCTCATTCCTGTAGAAGATGAGGCTCCTGCGCATGAATTCGTAGCTGGGAAAGGAAGTGGCCTGTGTGCACAGAGCCCAGCTCTGCCCTTGCCCCAGGAACCCAGGCCAGGATATACCCCACACCCTACCTGGCTCGACGAAGAGCTCCCATCCACTCCTGACACTGCTCCTCGCTGTAGCACTCAAAGTGATACTTCCTCTCCGGGTCCTCGACGAAACCTGCAGAGGAAGGGGCCCATCTGTCCCAGCTCACTCCCACGCCACCGGCCTCAGTTTCCTGTTGCCACGTCTACAACTGTCCCCTCCTCTAGACACAGCTTGGGCTCACCGCTTCCCACAGGCTATACACTGTATCCTTCCAAACGAGTATGTTCAAAACCTAGCTCCTGGAACCTGGGAACAGAGCCTATTTGGGTATAAGGTTGTTGCAGGTGTAATTAGTTAATGTGAGGACATAAAAAGGAGATCTGGACACAGACGCAGGGTAAAGGCCACAGGACTATGAAGGCAGAAATCAGGGTGGCACTTCTACAGGATTGCCAACAGCCTCCAGAAATCGGAAGGGCCTGGCTCCCGGCTCAGAAGGAACCAGTCCTGCAGACACCCCAACCTCGAACTCCTACCTTCCAGCATTGGGAGAAATAACGTTTTGCTGTTGAAGCCTCACAGTCTGTGGCACGTTAAGGCCACTACAGAAAATTAAAAGTTCTGCCTTTCTCTGCAGACTCGATCCTCCCCAAAGTGACTCAGGATAATCCTCTGGGGTCCCCAGCCGGGCACTGAGAACCGGTGTTCCGCGGTTCCCAGAGGAACCCGGAGAGGGCAGTGCTCGCCCACAGAAGTGAAAGCCCTGGAGGCGGACTTTGTTTATGGGGAGGGGCAGAGCGGAGCTCGGGTCCCCGCCCCCCGCACTCACTGATGGAGAAGCCGCTGGGCTCTTCCTGGGTGACTCTGCAGTGCTCCAGCAGGAGAGCTCCGACGGGCTGGGGACAGAGGAGCCGGATGGGCGGGCCATCCGGGGACCCAGCTCCCCAAACCCCAGCCCGGGGCCCGCCTTCCCGCCGCCCTACCTCGGCCTCGTCGGTCCGGAAGTAGAAGAGGAAATTGACTACCAGCTTCACCAGCCGCCGTTTCACCACTGCGGATACAGGGCGGGCTCTCGCGGGCTCGGTGACAGCCCATCCCGCCCCAACCGGCACCCCCGTCCGCCCGGCCCCCGGCTTACAGCCCTTACCCCACTCACCGCTGCCCTTCTTGGGGCCTCGCATGCCGAGTTCGGCTGCCAGCTCAGCCGGCTGCCGGGACAGCGCCTGCAATTCCTTCTCGTTGTAGCGCATGGCGGCCCAGGACCCAGAACGCTGAGCGCGGGCCGCGATTTCCCGGCCGCCGCGCCAAAAAAGTCCCACAGCGCCGCCCCGGAAGCGCTTCCAAAGCTATTGCGCCTGCGCTTCCCGGACTTCTCAATCAGTACATCACCGGGGAGGGGCACTAGCGCCCGGGGGTGAGGGTGGGAGTGGGGCACAGAAACAGAGTGGAACCCTCGTCGGGCGTAGGGGATAGCGGGCGACACGACGGTCATTATATTGGGCCGGGTTGGAAAGTAAGCATCCCTACTGAAATGGACCGGAACAGGCCTAGGAGGGCAAGTCCCAGCCCTCCGAGTTAGACTGACTGAGAGGTGTTTTGGTTCGTGGTGTTTTTTTGTGTGTGCTTTAGTTGTTGAGCCTCGTGGGCATGCGCACTCCTGCTTCCGGTGCCTCCCCCACCTTTCCCTCTCACTTCCGGAGTGTCTTGCCTGTACTCACGAGCGGGCGGAACTTGCGCACAAGAGAAGTCCCGCCCCGTTTGCCTCCGGAAGTGCTTCTTTAGGCCGCGCTTGTCCACTGGACGAAGTCGTAGCGGCCCCGTGGCGGGTGAAAAGGCGACGGATCGCGGCCTCGGGTGCAGGTGAGGAACGAGGCGAGAGCGGCGGCCCTGGAGCCCGGAGTGCCCTGGAAGGGCGCCTGCGGCGCGGCTGAGGGCGGGCGGGCGGGCGCGTTGCCCACTCCTCAGGAATGGCAGGTCTCTGTGTCCCTGGCACCCACCGCTCACTTGAAACACCGAAGGCCCGCTGCTGAGATCCGGTCGCGGGCGCAGCTCACAGGGCGCCTTCCGAGTAACCGCGAACTTCTCGGAGCATTAAATTGCGTCCGTTAGTTTGACTGGCTTTGTGGTCCGAGAGTCACACGGTGCCGCTGAGCCCCAGGGTCTGTACCTGGCATGGGGGTAAAGGTGGTCACGGATTCCAGGCCAGCTAAGTAAGAAAGAAGGCTCTGAGGACAGAGTGCCCCACCGCACCCAAGGCCACAGAGCCCGTCAGCTGGCCCCTTTTCGCCAGCGAAGCCCCGAGGTTACATGACTTTCCTACTGAGATGCCAGGACCGTTCTTTCCGATACCCTCTGGCAGCGCAGAACGAGGGAGAGGAGTTCCCGACGTTAATAGTCTGTTTGCCTTGTTTAAGGAGATTATGACCTGCTCATAAAAGCGGTCATTCATCCCTGCATCCTCCTTGGCCCCAGAGGACGCCTCTGCTCAAAGCTGAAAGCCGGCTTTCTGGGAGTGTCGCTTTTAGACAGCCTTTTGGCTTCTTTCTGAGATCGATGAGGTCTGATTTCCGCTCCCCTCCTCCCCATCCAGGCCAACTTCACCCTCCATACCTGGATGTATTTATGTCATGAGCGTTAGTCAATCATTAGTTCTGTTTTCACTTATTATTATTTTTTTATCGATTGATGTCAGAGCAAGGAAGGGGGAAAGAGAAACATTGATTTGTTGTTCCACATATTTATGCATTTATTGTTTAATTCTTGTAAGTGCCCTGACGGGGGAGCAAATCCAGACAGTGCTCTGTTTCTGAGGCTGGAAATATTGTTCACTATTAAGGCAAGTCACATGTTCATCTGTGTTGCTTTTCCTGTACTGTTCATTCTCGACCCACCCCACCCTCCAAAGCTAATTCATGTCTTCATCTTTTCTGTTAGCTTGGTTTTTAATTTTTTCAAATGTATATTTTATTGGGGGTTTTTTTTTGTTGTTTTTTTACAGAGAGGAAGGGAGAGGGATAGAAACATCGATGAGAGAGAAAGAAACATCAATCAGCTGCCTCCTGCGCACTCCTCACTGGGTATGTGCCTGCAACCAAGGTACATGCCCTTGACCGGATTAGAACCTGTGACCCTTCAGTCCACAGGCTGACACTATCTACTGAGCCAAACCGGTCAGAGCTTGGTTTTTAATTTTTATTTATTGATTCAAGAGGAGACTTGGATTTGTTGTTTTGCTTATCTATGGTTGCCTCTTGTATGAGCCCTGACTGGGGATCAAGCCCACAATCTCGGTATATTGGGATGATTCTCTAGCCAACTGAGCTACCTAGCCAGGAGCCTGATTTTCTTTGCCGGCTGTTAATTTTTTTCCTCAAAGCTCCAGCACTTCACATAACAGTAGGTGGTATTTTTCCACAGTTTTAAAGGAATTGATCCTTTTATTTTATTTTCCCCAAACCCTGCACTCTGCTACTCCACAGTTGTTCTAGAACTTTATGTTAGCACTCTCTTGAGTTGGCTTGTTTTCAATCTGACCATTTTTTTCTCTTCCTACTATAAGCTCATCTGGTAGTTTTTGAAGAAATCGATTGACCAGTGGGTTGATTTTGAGTCCTTGTTATTTGAAAACTAGAGACCCAGCACACAAAATTCTGGGTGCAGGCTTAAACCGGCAGTCAGACATCCCTCTCACAATCCTGGACCGCTGGACTACCTGCCTGCCTGCCTGATCGCCCCTCACTGCCTCCCCTGCCAGCCTGGTCACCCCTAACTGTTCCCCTGCCAGCCTGATTGCCCCTAATTGCCGCCCTCTGCCGGCCTGGTCGCCCGTTTGGTTATGATGGTTGCTTGGCTCTTATATAGGTAGATGGCTTTGTTTACCCTCACAGTTTGGGTATGAAATTAAAATTCTGGGTTGAAGATCCACATTGAGACCTGTGAGAATGTTGCTCCTTTTATGAGTTCAGTGCTGTTCTGAAAGCCGGCCTTTACCGTTATGAATAACACTGGCCCGGTTCTTCTTTGTGACCTATTATTTCTTTGACTAATGGAAACGGGTTTTCCTCAGTGGTGTAAAGTTTCTTGAGCCACTTATTGAAGAAGGTCTTTTTGTTCTGTGGGAAGAATTAGATCCTTCTAGTCCTGGGGCATTTTCTTTTAATCCTTTGGTAATTATCTTTGATAATACTCTCTCTTTCTGTTTTCACTCTGGAATTCCATTTAGGTTTTTACTGTGCTCCTCTCTTTTCATTTTTTTGTTCTCCTTTATGAGAGATTTCTTTGACCTTCAAGCGCTTGTATTCAATTATTTGGATCATCCAGTCTCTACTTTCCAAGGGCTGACTTTTGGCATCCTGTTCAAGTTTCGTGGTCCAGTAACTTCTCTGATAATTCAGGAGGGTGCTATCATCTTCTCTTGAGTTTTCCATTAGGTTTCTTGTTCCTTGGATATGTTTGATGCTTTGTGTCTGTTCTGTGAAGTTATCAGCTCTGTGTGGGAGAGCCGTGCTTCTTATCTTGTGGCTCTCACTGCTCAGTGGGCCTGGCATGGGAACCCCCTGCTGTCAGTGAGAATACTTTCCTGGCCTTCTTTACTCAGAAACGCCTTCTACAGTGCCCTCAGCTGGGCCTCCGGGCGGGCTGCCTGCCTGCTAGACACAGTGGGAGGAAGGACAGTCTGCCTGCGGGCCAGTAGGCTGTTTTTTTGTTGTTGTTTGTTGTTGTTGTTTTAATATATTTTATTGTTTTTTTACAGAGAGGAAGGGAGAGAGATAGAATCATCAATGAGAGAGAGTCATCGATCAGCTGCCTCTTGCACACCCCCTACTGGGGATATGCCCAAAACCAAGGTACATGCATGCCCTTGACCGGAATCGAACCCGGGACCCTCCAGTCCGCAGACTGACGCTCTATCCACTGAGCCAAACCGGTTTTGGCAGTAGGCTGGTTTTGATGGACTTCCCACTTTTCAACCTGGCCCTCATCCCCAGCCTCTCTTGTGCCTGCCTCTCTCAGCTGAGAGACCCCTCGTTCCATTTTTTCTGAATATAAAACTGATTTCTCTGGGGAGCTGGGTACCTGGGCAGGGACCTTCCTCTCAGTGGCCCTTCCTCTCAGGGTTCAGGGTGTGAGTTCTCATTTCATTCTGGGTGAGGGTGCTGCCAGGAGAGGGATAACGTGTACCATGGGCTGTGAGGAACCCACAGTTTGGGTTCCAGTCGTTACTGGTTTTTATTCTAGGTGAGCAGTTAAGTATTTGCTTGGGTTTGGATTTCCCTGAGCCAGATTCATTGGGTACTTCTCTCAGCACCAGCTGCCACTAGTGATTCAGGTGCTTATTCTGAAGGAACTGGGCTTGAGTCCCACAGTGACAGCTGGCCATATTTAGCAATGTTTACCACCTCTCTCCTTCCCCCCTCCTTCAGGTATCCCCCTAGTCCAGTAAAGCCCAAAGGCCTTCACCATGGACTTCCAACATCGCCCGGGGGGCAAGACCGGGAGTGGGGGCGTGGCCTCCTCTTCTGAGAGCAACCGGGACCGGCGGGAGCGCCTCCGGCAGCTGGCCCTGGAGACCATCGACATCAACAAGGTGAGGTGGGGCCCCGGGAGGTCCCCACAGCCTCCCCCTCACCATGGAGTCCTGTTCCGGATTCTCACACCTGTGACCTTGAGCAGTTGTTTGGCTCTATGGGCCTTGGTCTCCTAGTCGTTAAAAAAAGGAACTTGACCTAGAGCAGCAGGTTTCCAAGACTGCTGTTACCCTAAATTTCAAGGGCTTTTTTTTACTGTATGAGGTGTTTTGGTTTTGTTTATCTAATTAATCAGTGTCTTGGAGAATCTCCAGTGGGGAGGGCCAGGATGGCAGCACATGAGTTGCTCTCATTTCAGCCATAGGCAGTGAAGGGCAACATTTTAGTTTAACGTTTTACCAACACAGAGCTGTTGGTAGACCAGTTCTCCCCCTGGGAACAGCTGATACTGGGCAGCGTCATTGTGTGGTGAGCCATCCTAGGCGCTGTGAGGTGTCGAGCAGATCCCTTCCTCACTCAATGCCAGGAGCACTCCAGTCACAGATGTCTCCAGATACGTTGCCCAGGGATCCGGGTGAGAGCCTGGCAGCCAGTGTATGGTTCACGTAGACTTTGAAACCCTCAGAGGTGTGTACGGCCAGGCAGCCTCTCAAAGCCTCACTGGTTCTCTTACTTTCCCCATTTTCCAGATGAAAAAATAGTTGTGATGACAGAGAATGTGTCACTGTCAAAGATGACACGGCCCCTGAGCAGTGGAGTTAGAATTTGAACCCCACGGGTCTGCTCCCCATCAGCGATCAGCAGCACTGCCATGCTGCCTGGTTTATGGAGTCACCTGTCCAGCCCACAGGACTTGTAGAGACATGGGTCTCCATCGCCTTTCCCTTCACCCGCGTGCTGGTCCTCCTCTGCCTGTACCTGCCTTGTGCTGCAGCACTTGGAAGGCTGGTGGGTTGTGGCCAGATTCCTGCCCCCGTCCTGGAGATGGGTGACCAGCAGTGCTCCTTGGGCTCTGCCTCCTTCCAGACCCACAACTGCCACCCATGTGAGGCCAGGGACTCCTGGAGAACCCTTCTGCTCAGAGTAGGGGCCAAGGACCACAGTGTCCGCCCCTGCCCCCGGCGCTTATTGTAGATGCAGAGTCGTCCCCCAGCACTGCCCTGGCAGGCCCATGCCAAGCTGGCCCCAGTTTTCTAGTCCTTTGTCCCAGAACATCTGTCCCAGAGGACAGCAGCACCCTCCCTCGCCAGCCAGGGGAGAGCCCTGCTTCTCGGGCACTGCTCGTGGCAGGGAGGGCTCAGGTACCATCTCCCTCGATCTAATGGACTCTGCCTCCCTCCCAGGACCCTTATTTCATGAAGAACCACCTGGGCTCATATGAATGCAAGCTGTGCCTGACACTCCACAACAATGAGGTGAGTTCTCGGGGCCCATTGCCCCCACGGCCCTTCCCCTGTTCCGTGGAGAAGCTCTGGCAGGACGCGCTGCTCCCACCCCTCCTCCGCTTCTGCTTGTTAACCTGTTGTTCGTAACTCGGCCGAGGGTGGAGGGGGTGCTGGGGGCCGCCACTCACTCACTGAGCACAGCTTCCGGTGCATCTTCCTAGAAGAGATGCTGGTCACTCCACCGGAAAACCTGGGCCCTGCACTCCTGAGGCCCAGAGGCCACCAGAACTGTGAATTTGCTGCTTGTCCATTTTCCTTTAATGCCACTGGTGCCATTGTCATACAGATGTGAGCACATCTGGGAACATTTGACGCTGGGTTTTGAGGTCTAGTGGTGTAGCTCCAGTTCATTTCCTTCAAGGACTGTGAGGTTATCCATGTGCTAGTCGGACAAGTTCTCACGTTGGGTTCGGCATGCAGCGATGAGCAGGTCCTGTTTGTCCTCCCCGTGTTGGCGAACGTTTGCTTTGTTTTGGGATTTGTTCACAACTGTGGGCATTGTGCTGTTGAACAGCCTTTGTATGTCAGGTTCTCCCTTCTGCACTGTAGATACTGGGGCCCTGCTCCCAGGAGGCAGAAGGGAGAGCAGGACTGGTTGAGGGGCATCCAGGCCCCATCCCTGCTCACTTTGTCCCACTCTAGGGGAGCTACCTCGCGCACACCCAGGGGAAAAAGCACCAGACCAACTTGTGAGTATGTCACCCCTACTCCCTGCTCAAAGCCTTGGGCCCCGGGCTAGGAGCTGGCACTTCTCTACGTGTCTGTGAGCCACACCAGACAGTGGCACAGAGGTAGTTTGGGGCCAGCCTGTCCTGTGATCAGTACATTGTGGGAGGAACGGGATATGCTCCTTACCTAGCAAGGAGAAGGGTGTGGGTCCTCAGAAGGCTCCCTAGTAAGGAACAAGGGGAAATGTGACAAGAGGAGAAAGGTGCCCATGCCTGTCCCACCCATTTCCATTCAAACCTTGAGACACCCCCCACCCACCCATTCAACCCCACCCCACCCAACGCCCTCACTTAGCAGAGGCTCTCCAAGGTCGATGTGGGGGCAGGACGGCTCCTAGCACCTGGGCCTGTGGCCTTGGCGTCGTGTGTGTGTGTGTGTGTGTGTGTGTGTGTGTGTGTGTGTGTGTGTGTGAGAGAAGGAGCAGCAGCACTGTGTCCGTCATGCCTATAGGGCCCGGCGAGCAGCCAAAGAGGCTAAGGAGGCCCCCGCCCAGCCAGCACCAGAGAAGGTCAAGGTAGAAGTGAAGAAGTTTGTGAAGATCGGCCGCCCGGGCTATAAAGGTAAGTCTGTTTGGGGGTAGGTTGGCCCACATTTGTCCAGAACCCTGGTCCCGCCCCTGAGCCGTATACACACTGCTGTTCACTGGCCTTCATTTGCTCAGACCTTTCATTGCTTTCAGAAACCAAACACCCCACTGGGGTCCCCCCTCCATGTGAACTTTCTCAAATGTGACCTTGTGGATGCCACTCCCCTGTGCGCCTATCAGGGTGTTATGAGAGCTCAGTTATTTGCACTCTTAGTGAAGATGAGTGATGTGTGGGAGGGGCAGTGAGCCCCTTTCCTGTGAGCATAGAACTAGGCCCTGGCTCCTCTGGACCTGAGGAGAGAGGGGAGTGGGAGGGCAATGGTCTGTGTCAGTGGCAGCTTACTCAGCAGGGCCATTGGCAGGGAACGGGCTCTGGGTTACTTAGTTCAGAAAGCTGGTCATATGACCCTGTTGGAATATAGGGGACTATGTTCTAACAACATGTGTGTGTCTGCACTGTAGCAGGGCACAGCGTGCACACCAGCTTATGAACCAGGGCTACAATGGCAGGGTCCACGTGGGGCCACCAAAGGCCTTTGGCTGTGGTAGACTGTCAGTTTCTGCCATGAGTGTAGTGGGGAGAACCTGAGGGGCTTACAGGGAAATTTTACATGCCTGGGAGCTGTGCAGAGAACAGCCTGAAAGCCACAGGACTCTGATATGAAGGGCACCTCTCCCGGAGGCAGGGTTGCAGGCCTCACTTGCCCCACACACCTGGTGCCTCCTGTCTTCAATTCCTGCTCAGTGCTCAGTGCTGCCCCAGGCCCCGGGGGGATTAGGGCAACTGCAAGCCATTCTCCCACCACCACTTCCATGGTCTCGGGCAGGTGGCACCTATAGCACAGAGCTCTCCCAGGCCTGGTTGGGGCCCTACAGCCAGGTGACCTCCCCTGCCCTCCGGGGTCCTGAGCTTTGGGAGGGTGATGAGCTGGCCTGGACCTGAGACCTCTGTGTGTTGCAGTGACCAAGCAGAGGGACACAGAGATGGGCCAGCAGAGCCTCCTCTTCCAGGTGAGACGAGGCCCAGGGACCAGTCATGAGGGGAGGGGCTCCTGGGAAGCAGTGCTGCCATTTGGCTGTATCCCCACAGATCGACTATCCTGAGATCGCTGACGGTATCATGCCACGCCACCGCTTCATGTCTGCCTACGAGCAGAGGATCGAGCCCCCAGACAGGCGCTGGCAGTACCTGCTGATGGCTGCCGAGCCCTACGAGACCATTGCCTTCAAGGTAGCTTGTGCTGCCCACTCCAGAGGTGTCCTTCCCAATAGGGGCTGCTTCTGGGGTGGGAAGGGTGTCCTAAGATGGTGCCCCCATCAAGAGCAGTGCAGCTTCTGTGCTGGGCTGGTCAGGGATTCCTTGACCGTGTCCTGTGCCCTAACAGACACTGGTGAACACAGTATTGTAAACCATTATTTAACTGGGGTGATGGGGGTCACTAGGCAGCAGAGCTAGAATGTAAGCTGTGTCTGGTTCTCTAAAACCAAGCCCTCTTCCTTCATGAAGGGCTCTCTCTGCTGGGCCTGCTCTAACACCTGGGAGCAGTCCCTGCCATTTTCCACCCCTTTCCCCCACCCCCATCCCACCCCCGCAGGTGCCAAGCAGAGAGATTGACAAGGCCGAGGGCAAGTTTTGGACTCACTGGAACCGGGAAACCAAGCAGGTAAGTCACTCTAGGTCCAAGCAATTCAAGGAACTTCCGGTGGCTGTCCTGGCCATCCTCTCTCCCCTCCCATGACCCCCAGTGCTCCATTCAGCTTTTTCGTGTTTTTTTCCAGTTCTTCCTCCAGTTCCACTTTAAGATGGAAAAGCCTCCAGCCCCGCCAAGCCTCCCGGCTGGGCCTCCTGGGGTGAAGCGGCCACCACCCCCACTGATGAATGGCTTGCCCCCTCGGCCACCACTGCCTGAGTCTTTGCCTCCACCCCCACCAGGAGGCCTGCCTCTGCCCCCCATGCCACCCAATGGGCCTGCACCTGCAGGGCCCCCGGGCCCTCCCCAGCTGCCCCCCCCAGCTCCTGGAGTCCACCCTCCAGCACCAGTGGTCCACCCACCAGCATCTGGGGTTCACCCTCCAGCTCCTGGGGTCCATCCCCCAGCACCGGTGGTCCACCCACCAGCATCTGGGGTCCATCCCCCTGCTCCTGGGGTTCACCCAGCCCCAGGAGTCCATCCTCCAGCCCCAGGAGTCCACCCTCCCCCATCTGCTGGAGTTCACCCCCAGACCCCAGGGGTACACCCACAAGCTTCTTCAGTCCACCCCCAGGCCCCCGGGGTACACCCCCCAGCCCCGGGGATGCACCCCCAGCCACCTGGGGTACACCCCCCTCCTCCAGGGGTTCATCCTCAAGCTCCTGGGATTCACCCCCAGCCTCCTGGAGTTCATCCCTCCAATCCCGGGGTCCATCCCCCAGCTCCCATGCCCCCAATGATGAGACCCCCACTGCCCTCCGAAGGCCCTGGAAACATTCCACCCCCTCCCCCAGCCAACTGAAAAGCCACCCCCTCTCATTGCAGGTCTACTTTCCTGTTTCCCTATCTCTCCTCCCCGATCGAGTTTGGTGTTTGTACAGGCTGTGCCGTGTCCCTAGATCTCATTAAACAGCCTTCTCAGAAGCCTGGCTGCACTGCTGTACCCATGGTGTGGGCAGGGGCGCTGTGGCATGGCCCCTCCGCCGTATGTGGGAGTGGTTCGGGGTCAGGCTTCCAAGACTCCGTGGCCATCAGGACACTGGTGGGTGTTCCAACATGTCCTCTGTGTCCTGGAATTCCAGATGGAAGACGGACATTGCCCACAGGGGGACGGGGGTCCAGCCTGTGGGAGGAGAGCAAAGCAGAGGGTGTTCTGTCCTCGGGGTCTCCAGGCCAAGATGCCGGAGCTCCTTTGGCACCTTGGTTCCTGAGGGCAGGAGGCGTGGACAGGAGACTTGAGAGCTCCAGCTGAGCCTGGAGACCTCCCACCTGGTGGTCTGAACACACCGAGACAACCGGTGTCTTGGGTCTCAGGGAGGGGCCTCTGCCCTCCTCCAGGCCCGGCCCTACAGCTGTTGTTTGGTCCATCTGGGCTGGTCACTCCCTGCTCACATTCCCACTGCTGTCTCCGGAGAGAAAACCTCAAGGACAGTTGAACAAATCGGTCACAAGCCACACTTTCTATCACTGGTGGGAAGGAGATAGGGGCCCGAACAGAAGGGGCTTTGAGCGGGCCCAGGCTTGGAGGGGAGCTCAGGCACTGGCCCCCAAGGTCACCTCCTGGGAGGCGACAGGGGCTGTCCTCCACACAAACACCCTGGGCTGGCCCATATAAGCGGAGTGGCCAAGCCCCTGACAATTCCCAGGATGAGGGCTGCACCTCTCTCTCTGCCGGTCCTGCTGCTATGGGCGATGGGGACCCTGATGGGGGCTGGGACCCCTGGAGAAGAAACACCTGGGGAGCCTGCAGCCACTGGGGGTCTCATCTTCCACCAAGACTGGGACTGGGCAGCCCCCCAGGTCTTGCCTCCACGCAGTCAGCGAGACTCCCTATGCCTGGTGACGCTGGCTGGTGGCAGCAACGGCAGCCGCGCCCCCCTCCGGGTGACGGGAGCCCTGAGGGGCTACGAGCAGGCCTTCCTGGAGGCCGTGCATCGGGCCCACTGGGGGCCTGGTGACCTGGCCACCTTCGGCGTCTGCACCCCTAGCCACGAGCACGCTGCGCTGCCCCTTCTGCGGTGGCTTAGAGTGTGGCTGGGGGAGCCCCGGGGGCAGCAGCTGGCGGTCCTGCACCTGGAGGAAGGTATGGGGTCCCCTGGCTGAGGCGGGGCAGGCGGCTCTGCTGTGGTCCCTAGCCATCATTCCATTACACGATGGCCATTACTTTCCCAGGGAAGACCCTAGGCCCCTCTCTGACCTGGGGAAGTTGAAGCCTATGGCCCTGCTCACTTGGGCTGGGCTGAGCCTGCAGCCTGGGAGGTGTGGGCCCTTATCTTTGCCAGTGAATGCTGGGCTCCCAGACCACCCCCCTGCGCTGCCGGGGAAGGTTCCACTCCGGGAAGGAGCCCTGGGGCTGGGCCAGCAGTGGAGGATGCCCCTGTGACAGCAGGTAGCCCAGAGTAAGAGGTGGCCTGTCCTCAGGGGCCATTGACCTCAGATACACTTCCAGGAAGGGGCTGCCCACGTGACACATGGACCTCCACTCAGGAGGTCCCCAAACCCAAGAGACCTCAAGGGTTCAGGGATGACAGGCAGCAGCCCACCACCCACCTTGTCAGTCCTACCACCCATGTCCTGGCAAGGACCTGCACCTTGTGTTGAGGTGTGTCCACCCCCGTGAGTGTCCCAAGGCTCCCAGTTGGGGTGGAGCTCTCCCTCCCTGAAGGACAGACAGGCTTAGGCGAGGGGCTCAGGCCTCAGCAGCTCAGCTGTCCTTCCCCATTATCCTGGCGGCAGTGACGTGGGAGCCAACACCCTCGCTGAGGTTCCAGGAGCCTCCATCTGGAGAAATCAGCCCCCCGGAGATGGCGCTGCTGGTGGTGTACCCCGGGCCCGGCCCAGAGGTCACTGTAACGGGAGCCGGGCTGCTGGGCACCCAGGTATCAGGGTTGAGTTGGGCATTCCTTCACCCCCAATAACCCTTACCCATAGCAGGAGGGGAGGGGTGGTTCAACCGTCTTCACCGGGGGAAAGGCTCCAGGGGTCCAGGGTAGACCCTGGAAGGGGTGCTAAGGGCAGAGAACAGAGCATGGCTGGCATCCTGCGCCCCGCCCAGCCAGGCTGAGCTCCCATCTCCTCAGAGTCTCTGCCTGTCCCGGGACACCGGCTACCTGGCGCTGGCAGTGGACCGCCCCGCGGGGGCCTGGCAGGGCGTGGGTCTTGCCCTAACGCTTCGGCACCGCCAAAACGGTAGGCTGGGAGAAGAGGGAGCGGCGCGGGCCGCTGCCCTGGACCCCAGCTCCTGACTCGGCCCGGCGCCCTCCCCCCAGGTACCGCCCTGAGCACCGCGCAGCTGCAGGCGTTGCTGTTCGGCGCCGACCCCCGATGCTTCACGCGGAGGACCCCGGCCCTCCTCCTGTTGCCGAGGCCCGGGCTCACGGCCATGCCCGCGCGCGGTCAGCTGGACACAGTGCCCTTCCCGTCGCCCAGGTGCGCCTTGGCCCAGCCCGGGGGCCCGGGGAGGTGGGTGGGGACAGCTGAGCCCACATCCAGTCTCCGCCTTTCAGTCCCACCCCAGAGCCCGAGGAGCCACTCCCTGGCGCCGGCACCGATCCCTTCCTGGAGACACTCACGCGCCTGGTGCGGACGCTACGGGGACCCCACGCCCGGGCCTCGCCGCCGCGCCTGGCCCTGGACCCCGCCGCGCTGGCCGGCTTCCCGCAGGGCCTGGTCAACCTGTCGGACCCAGTGGCCCTGGAGCGCCTGCTTGACGGCGGCGAGGAGCCCCTGCTGCTGCTGCTGCCGCCCGCCGCTGCCGCCGCGGGGGACCCCACGCCGCCGCCGGGCCCCGAGTCCTCGCCGTGGGCGGCCGACCTGGCGCGCCGAGTGGCCGCGGAGCTGCAGGCGGCTGCCGCCGAGCTGCGCGGCCTCCCGGGGCTGCCGCCCGCCGCCCCGCCGCTGCTGGCGCGCCTGCTGGCGCTGTGCCCCGGGGACTCGGGGGGGCCCGGCGGCCCGCTGCGCGCGCTGCTGCTGCTGAAGGCGCTGCAGGGCCTGCGCGCCGAGTGGCGCGGGAGGGCGTGGGGCGGGCCGGCGCGGGCGCAGCGCAGCGCGGGGGCCGGGGCCGCGGACGAGCCGTGCGCGCTGCGCGAGCTGAGCGTGGACCTCCGTGCGGAGCGCTCGGTGCTCATCCCCGAGACGTACCAGGCCAACAACTGCCAGGGCTCCTGCGGCTGGCCGCAGTCGGACCGCAACCCGCGCTACGGCAACCACGTGGTGCTGCTGCTCAAGATGCAGGCCCGCGGGGCGGCCCTGGCGCGCCCTCCCTGCTGCGTGCCCACGGCCTACGCGGGCAAGCTGCTCATCACCCTGTCGGAGGAGCGCATCAGCGCGCACCACGTGCCCAACATGGTGGCCACTGAGTGTGGCTGCCGGTGACTCCGCGCCGCGCCCCGAGCCGCGCCCCTGTCCGTATTTATTCGCCACCGAATCATCACCCCAATAAAGACCACAAGCGCACGGCGGAGGTGTCCGTGCACGTTTGGGCGGCAGGCGGGGCCTCCTCCAGCCGGCTCTCTGGCGCGCAGGGCCGGGTCATCGGTTGGCACTGCCTCCTCCCTTGGCTACCCCACCCCTGTCTGAGGTCCCCGTCCCAGGCATGCAGGCCCCGGGCTAGATCCGGGGCCGAGGTGCAAAGGAGCAGGCGACGTGGGGCCGCAGCACGCGCTTTATTTCGCGAGGACCAGGAGCTAACCCGGAAGACGTGCCGGGGTTCCTGCGCAGGGCCCGGGCCGGCTCAGTCGCGCCCCTTCCCGGCGCGGTGCTTCCGGCGGCCCGGAGGCCAGTCCTCGGCGCTGGGACGTCGCGGAGAGGCCCAGGCCTGCCTCTTCCTGTGCTTGGCCTCTCCGGAGTCCCGCTCCCACGGCCGATGGCCCTCTTCTCGTGCCTTCCCTCTCTGGGGCGGAGGTTCCCGGGGCTCCCTGACGGGCCGGGGCTTCTCCGGCTTCCATGGTCTCTCTTCGGTCCGCGGCCTCTCCTTGCGCGGCCTCTCCCTCCGCGGCCTCTCCTTCTGCGGCCTCCCCTGGGGCCCTTCGTGGGCGAGGGGCGCGCGCTCCCCCCCAGCGGCCTCCTCAGGGTCCCCGGCCTCCTTCCCTGCAGCCTCCGCACTCCGGGCAGCCTCTGTCTCCTCCGCCGGCATCGGGGGCGCAGCGGACCCCAGCGGGGGCGTCCAGGCCTCGGGCTTTAGCTGCAACCAGTGCGGGATGATGGAATCAGTGCAACCCGCCCCCCCCCGCACTCCCCTTCCTTCGGAAGAGGGTTCAGCGCCCGCAGTCGCTGAAGGAAATTCTTACCGGGGGCGACGCTGGCTTTTTTGGCGCAGAGCTTGGAGGGACCCATGGCGCAGGGGCAGGGGCAGGGGCGTCCGCCCCTCCAATCACCATGTCTAGAGGGGGTGGGGGGGTGTAGTAAATCAGCCGGCGCCAAGAGCCAGACACACGTCCGTCCCAGCCCTCTTCCCCGGGACAGACAGGTGCAGGGGCGAGCCGATGTTCCCCAGGACGCGGAGCTGGGCTGGCTTCCTCCGAGCCCTGGGCAAGCGTGCGGTCCCCGCTGCTGGGACCAAACCTCAGTGGCTAACGGACGGGGCCTATTTCTCTGCGGCTGCAGGTGCCGCCCTTGGTTATCCTGGGCGTGCACGGCCCATAGGGGGTGGGGGAGCATAGCCCAGGGAGGGAGGTGCACCAAGCTCCATTCTGGGAGGGGAAGGTCCCCTCCACTACAAGGTGCACAGTGTGTGTGTGTGGGGGGGGGGGGGCAAGCCCATCCTGGAGAGAGGGGCCCAGGCGGACCTCGGAGGTGCAGAGAGGAGGACCCCGCACACGGCCCATGCTGGGGAGACAGGGGGGTGACGTAGGAGGGGGACGTCTAAGATTCGGACCCGGGGGCACAGGCTCACCGCGACACAGCTGGAAGGCCGAGCCCAGCAGCGCCACCAGCGAGGCGAGCACCAGGCACTTGTTGAGCGACATGTCCCCCCAGGGCAGCTCCTCGCTCAGGGCCGGGGGCGGCGGCGGCGGCGGCTGCGGGGGCGGCGCGGCCTGGGCCTTCTTGCGCGCCGGGCTCCTCGGGGCTTCAGGAGCAAGTGCGGGGTTTGGGCGCGGTTCCCAGGGGCGGACCTGCACCCTGAACCCCGCTCAGCCCTGCCCGGTTGTGTGGCCCTAGGCAGGGGGCTGATTTGGCAGCTTCACTGGTATGCGAAGAATATTCTAGATCCTTAGCTGAAACTTAGCAGCACCTTAGCTGGTGTTATAATGATCTAGAGGCCCAATGCACGAAATTTGTGCAAGGGGCTAGGCTCCCTGCCACTTTGGCTGCTTCTGCCCCCGCCCCCACGACCCCCACTGCCTTGGCTTCATCCAGAAGGTCATCCGGAAGGATGTCCAGTCTAATTAGCGTATTATGCTTTTATTATAGATTAGCAGAAGCTCCCAGACCTTTCAGTTACTACCTGTGACACCTGGTCACCACGCAGCCAGGAGCCAACCTTGCAGCACCCTGTCCCCCCTTCACCCCAGATCAACCCACCCCCCCCACCCCCCGTCACCCCTGCCTCCTGCAAACCGACTTGCTCCTGCTTTCGGCCTCTCCTTGCCGGGTCCTGGGGCCCCTTTGGCCACAGACTCCTTTTCTGTCTTCTTGGGCCTGGTATCCACTTTACCCGCAGGGCTACCCTCCGCCTCTGGCTCCTGAGAATCCTGTGGGGAGTCACCAGTCACCTTGGGTATTTCCTTCCGGTCTTTCCTCGGAGGGAGCCCAAGCCCTTCCCGTGGGCTGCAGAAACCCACCCTCCTTGGCCAGCGTGTCCCTGATTCCAGGGGAGTTCTGGGCTGAGACCCCAGAGCCCCAGCTACTCACGTGGGACCAGCTGCCGGCGTCGGCCAGCCTGGGTGTCACTGTTAGTGGGGAAAGAGGAAGGAGACTCAAGGTCATGGGGACCCTCAGGCCAATCCCGCCCTCCTCCGGGCTCCGCTGGGCAAGGGGCAGGTGATGGCTCCCACTTGACGGCGGGCTCTGAGAGGCACACGCCGGTTCCCTGGCAGGCTGGGGTTGGAACCCCAACCGGTGTGTCCCGGCCCCTCTCTGGGGAGGGGGGGCGCTTCTTATAGGCACCAATGAGCCTACAAGGAGCTGCTAAGCTTATAACACCTGAGGCACCAATGAGCCAGAGGTGGGGAATGGGAGCACAGGTCACAGTCTAAGCCAGTGTGAGGGTCCAAGTCCCGCCTCTAAAGGTGAGCCATCTTCAGAATGGGGGGCGTGGTCTTCATCCTGCCAGCACCCCAAGGACACCGCCAGCCCAGTTCTCCGGGGGCTGCCTGGTCAGAGCTCAGCCAGGACAGAGAGGTCCTCACCCGCCTGGCAGCCCAGGCCTCCATCAGGCTTCTCCAAGGCCATGGTTGTCATGGAGATGTCTGAGAAGCAGCAGGTTCAGTTCAGACTCAAGCTGTGGAGGGGGCGGTGGATGGGAAAGAGGGAGCTTGCATTTACTGAGCCCCGGAGTGGGCCTGGGCCTGACTCGGGTGGGGAGGACCCTGAGTTCATGTATTACCGGCCTCTGCCTCCCCCCAGCCCTGAAGGACCCTCTTCGCGGAGCCCTCATTACCTGGCAAATTCACCTCAGGGCATGACCCGGTACACTCCCTGAGCCCCCAGGCTTGCCTTGGGACCCCTCCCCATTGGCTAGTCCCTCTGGGGCCCCAGCATCCCTGAGTACACAGTAGAGGCTGCTGGGACCCAGAAAGGATTAGGACCCACCCAGAGTCACAAAGAGATGAGCAAAGAGCTCAGACCAGAGCCCGGGGCCCCAGGCTCGGCTCATGTTCTCTGAGACCAGGGGCTATTTTTATCCGTTGCCCAGGAGCCGTGGGACGGGCCAGCGCGGCCCACCCCCTTCCAGACCTCTGCCCCCAAGGGATCTCCCTCTGGACCACTCTTACCTACTGTGCCTGGCACCTCGTTCCCCTCTGGTCCCCTAAATCTAGGGGCTCAAGTTCACAACAGGCAGGGGAACGGTGAGGGGGTCCCTGTCTCCTCTCACTGCCTCTCCTCCTTCAGAGCGGAGGAGGAAACTGAGGCTAAGGACGGAGGTACTGCCCAGAGGCCGCACGAGAGCCCGAGGTCAAACCCAAGTCTGTCGGCATCGCAAAGCCCTGCTTTTCAGGATCCCTGGCACCTCTGGCTGCCTGTTAGCGTGTCCCATCTCTGGGCAGAAAGGTGACTCTGCTCTGGTCTGGAGCAGGGCCGAGGAGGGGCCTCATGGGCAGGCGTGTGAACCCCTAGGAGTGTAGGGGGCAGCCACGAGAGTTGGGGACCCCCATGGACCTCAGAGGTGCCCCCGTGGTCGCTCATCCCCGCCCAGGCCTCCCCCGACCCCACTTACTTCACAGCCAGCATGCTGGGCCCGGTAGACGGGATGGAGATGGAGGGTGACTCCTGGAAAGACAGCAACAGGTGGCCAGAGGCAGAAGGGAGGGCCAATCAGCTCTGTGGCTGGAACAGGAAGGGGAGGAGAGCCAGGCACAGCTGGGGAGTCACCCCCCTTCCCCCCAGCCTGCTTGCAGGAGGGCCAGTTATTGGCTGAAGGGCGATCCACCCCCACTCCAGAAAGAGCCACTGTCGCCGAAACCAGTTTGGCTCAGTGGTAGAGCGGCGGTCTGCGGACTGAAAGGTCCCAGGTTCGATTCCGGTCAAGGGCATGTACATTGGTTGCGGGCACATCCCCAGTAGGGGGTGTGCAAGAGGCAGCTGGTTGATGCTTCTCTCTCATCGATGTTTCTATCTCTCTATCTCTTTCCCTTTCTCTCTGTAAATCAATAAAATATATTAAAGAGAGAGAGAGAGAGAGAGAGAGAGAGTGAGAGAGCGCGCGCCACTGTCAGGCTGGCCATGGCAAGCTGGGGATGTTCTTTCCGGTCCCTAAGCATCAGAAAAGGGGCTTAGGGGCTGAGCGCGCCATAAAAGGTGGTCCTCTCGCCTTCTCCGTGGATTCTGTCAGCAGGCCTTTTTGAACCACGGATTGCATGCCAGCCCCACAGCCGGCCTGGCCCGCCGGGCCCAGGGCAGCCGGGAGGGCTTCCTGGAGGATCGGCCACCTTGGGAAGCTGGGCTCTTCGGCTCATCTGCCACGTGCTCACTTCCTCCCGGGGCACAGGGAGGGTGAAAGGAGTTGCTCTTTTTATTTATTTATTTTTTTAGTTTTATATATATATTATTGATTTTTTATCAATGATGAGAGCGAATCACTGATTGGCTGCCTCCTTGATCCCCACTGGGATCCAGCCCACAAGCCAGAGCGTGTGCGCCTGACCAGAATCTAACCTGGGATCCTTCAGTCCACAGGCTGACACTCTATCCACTTGGCCAAAACTGGCTAGGGTTCCATTGACTTTTTTGAGAGAGAGGCAAAGAGAGAGGGAGGAGAGAGAGAGGGAGAGAGAAATATTGATGTGAAAGAGACACATCGATGTGCTGCCTCCCACAAGTGCCTGGAAGTGGACAGGATCGAACCTGCAACCAGGTACCTGCCCTGGACAAGGAATCAAGCCCTCAGCCCTTCAGTGGGCAGGTTGATACTCTAACCACTGAGCCACATGCACAGGCCAGGGCTTAAAATCACATTTCTGTGCAATGTTTAGTGTAATACTTTGCACGGCCATAATTGTTCCTTGCTTTTATAGTTGTGTTTTGTACATTTTTGATTTCTTTATATAAGGTCATAGATTCTTAAACTGTTGTAGTTTTTAGTACAGTTAAAATTAGTTTGTTTAAGACCTATTTTTAATCAAGTAGGACAGAAACTATTAAAGCTAGCTTTATACATGCAGAAACCAGTGCAGTATTTAGTATATGAAATATTTTTAATACACATCTGTCAGTGTAAAAATTCAGTGGCAGAGTGTTCATATTAAGAGTATATAAGCCGAGACCGGTTTGGCTCAATGGATAGAGCGTCGGCTTGGGGACTGAAAGGTCCCAGGTTCGATTCCGGTCAAGGGCATGTACCTTGGTTGCGGGCACATCCCCAGTAGGGGGTGTGCAAGAGGCAGCTGGTCGATGACTCTCTCTCTCATTGATGTTTCTAGCTCTCTATCTCTCTCCCTTCCTCTCTGTACAAAATCAATAAAATATATTTAAAAAAAAAAAAAAAAAAGAGTATATAAGCTTTGCCCTACCAGTGTGGCTCAGTGGTTGAGTGCCAACCTATGAACCAGGAGATCACGGTTGGATTCCCAAATAGGGCACATGCCTGGGGTGCGGGCTCCATCCCCAGTAGAGGGCATGCAGAAAGCAGCCAATCAATGATCCTCTCTCATGTTTCTATCTCTCTCTCCCTCTCTGAATTCAATAAAAAAATAGTAGAAAATGAGAGGAGAGGAGGGGAGGGGAGGGGAGGGGAGGGGAGGGGAGGAAAGAAATAAGAGGCTGAAACCGGTTTGGCTCAGTGGATAGAGCGTTGGCCTGCGGACTAAAAGGTCCCAGGTTCGATTCCAGTCAAGGGCATGTACCTTGGTTGTGGGCATAATCCCCAGTAGGGGGTGTGCAAGAGGCAGCTGGTTGATGTTTCTCTCTCATCGATGTTTCTAGCTTTCTATCCTTCTCTCTTCCTCACACTCAAAACTTAATAAAATATATTTAAAAGAAAAGAAAAGACTATATAAGCTTTGCCCTGGCTGGTGTTTCTCAGTGGTTAGAATGTCACCCTTGGACTGAACAGTTTCAGATTCAATTCCCAGTCAACGGCACATACTTGGGTTTTGGGTCCACTTCCTGCCCTGGAGTGAGGTTTGTGAGGGAGCCAACCAGTTGATGTGTCTCTTACATCGATGTTTCTCTCTCTCCCTCTCCCTTCCTCTGGCTCTCAAATCAATTAAAACAAAACGACAGAAACAGCCACCAGCTGGAGACAGGCGCTGCTAATCCTGGAGCACGCCCTCTAGTCCCTGGGGGTGTTTTCACAAAGCTGTCCCAGCCTTATCATCCCTCGCAGATGTGTGTGTGGATTTGTGGCCAAATCGCAACGGTTTGAAGCCTTCCTTGGCCCTGTTTCTCTCTGAAGTGTGTCTGATGCATATTTAAACCGGCGGTTCTGTTTACTTCCCTTTTTTCTCGTTGCTTGCTCAAGAGCTTTCCCCTGGGAATAAGGTTAGGAATAAGAGGCCAGGCTTGAGAATAACAGTAACCATGAGGTAAAGTGATCCAATCAATCCTTTTTACAAATATATATGTGTTTATTGGTTTCACAGAGAGGGAGAGATAGAAACATCAATGATGAGAGAGAACCATTGATTGGCTGCCTCCTGTACACTCCCCAGGGGCAGGTCTTTCTGTGCTGGATGAAACCCGGAAGGAGATTCCGGTCTGGCTTCAGTGTTAACAACCCTCAGGGTGTCAAGTACCTCAGTCCCCACCCCCCCCCCACCACATAGGGAGCAAAGCAGACAACACACCCGCCCTGCATCCCATGGGTGAGTCTCCTGGGGTTGTGTCAGAAATGACAACAGGCAGAGTCTACTGTCCCCACAAGGGTGACACGACACTGCTCCCCACCTCCCTGCCCAGGCTGGGAGCCCTCAGGCATCTGGACCCCCTGCAGTGACTTTCCCCAGCCTGCCCTGCCCTGGCCCCAGACACACACCCTTTCTCCTCCACCCTTGCAAAAAGCAACCTGCTTCAGTTTGTTTTCCAAGAGGCTTGCATCCCCTCCCCACCCTCTCTCCACCCATGATGGTTACACATTTAAGTTTACTTTGGCCGGAAACGGCACAAGGCCTGCCAACGAACAAAGAACCCTCCCCACCCCAAGTCTCAGCGCCAGGGTCCTGAGGCCTCTGCTGGTTCCCAGAGAGCTGAGGAGGCCTGGGGTTGCCTGTGTTTTACCCCCAGATTCCAGGTTGGCAGGTGAGATCTCGGAGACACCCCACTGCAACGGTCCTTCCGGGACTACAAGCCACCGTGCTGGGTGTCAGCGGGGATCTCGGTCCCTTTCTGGCCTCGGTCATGGTGGGTAAACACAGTGCGACTCAGTGACCAGTGGCGGGCCATTGGCAGGCCTGGATTCTGGACTCTTGGCCTGGTGTCGCCCGTTTGGGTAAGACACTGGAGACCTATGAAGAAAGAAAAAACAAATGTCAAAACTGGGAGGCTCTTCCAGCTTTAAGAAAATGTAAGGCCTTGTGGACTCAAGGGTCCCAGATTCGATTCTGGTCAAGGGCATGTGCCTTAGTTGCAGGCACATCCCCAGTGGGGGGCGTGCAGGAGGCAGCTGATCGATGTTTCTCTCTCATTGATGTTTCTAACTTTCTATATCTTTCCCTTCCTCTCTGTAAAAAATCAATAAAATATATTAAAAAAAAAAAAAGAAAAGAAAATGTGAGGCCTAAATAATAACAAGGATACTAATTCTACAAATATGAGGATGCTTACGCCCCACCTAGGATGGTGGGCGTGAGCCCTCCCAATAAAAGTGCGAACCTCTGTAAGAAAATTGAAATCAATCATAAAGTTAGCTGGAAAATCCACTTGCTTTATGTTTCCCCATGAGCCGCAATCCTAAGCAACGCCACTGATGAAATATTTTTTCTCTGAGAAAATTCTTCGGTTGGCCCAACCACTGCAATTGTCAGTTTTTGTTGTTGTTTTAATCACCTATGTCACTGTGAATTAGACATTTTTCTTACTTATATTGTATACGTAGTATTGCATTCCACATAAAAAGGAATTCAGAGACACACAGGGACTAGACACATGTTTTGCAAAGTAAAATGTCTATCAGTTTTGTCCCTTTGGGGAAAGTTTGTGTTTCTGACTTAAATGAACACAGTGGATTGGGGATAAAAATGAGATAAAAATGATGGGTCTGGATTGTAAAAACAAAGAAACAAATAGGAGTTGCTTCAACCCCATGTGACTTTTCGAGTTTCTGTTTGTGCCTACAACATGGAACCACGAAGCACAGTGGGACCTACAAGAAATGGTAGCATTGCGTGGTAAGTGCAAAATTTAGGTCTTCTGTGAAATGTGTTTCTGAACTTAACTGCCCGAAGTAATACCTTTGGTTGGGGGAAATTTTTAGTCCACACACGAAATATCCGACTTTATCTGCAAAGAGAAATATTTTGTTAAGTCCAAATTTTAGACAAAAATATTTTACTAAATTTTCAATGTCATTAACGTTGAAAATTCTTTTTAAAACGTGAGGGACCGAATCCAGAAAGCCATCATTGTGACCGATCTTTCGCAGGTAACTACTGAAAATAATTTTGACTTATTGGGGGGTGGCGGTCCCACGACCCCTTTCCCGCCCCGAGAGGTAGGGAGAGGGGGGGCCCCGCTGGGGGAAGGGGACCTAGTGACGGCGATGGGGACCACAGATGAGACTGGGCCACAGCGGGACACACCGAAAACGGACCCAGCGCGAAGCCACCATTCGGCTCGGGTCCGAATGTGGGGGTGGGGTGGGGTGGGCACGCGCATCGGGTTCTCGGCGCCAAGGCGGCCCCGCCCCCTCCGCGCGCCCGCAGAGGAACGCCAGCGGGTGGGGGCGGGACCCTCAGCTTTTAGCCCAATCCTCGGCGTGATCTCACCCTCTCTCTCGGCGTTGGCCAATCAGAAGCCGAGAGGGGCGTGCGTGCCTTGTTTCCCGGCGGCCCCGCCCCCTCGCGCGGCCGCGTTCCCGACGGCGTAGGGGGCGTGGCCTTTCCGCAGCGCCTATAAAAGCGGGCGACTGCGGAGACGCCATTTTGCGAACGGCGAGCAGCGGCGGCGACGCGGGAGAGGCGCAGCGGAGGTTTTCCTGGTTTCGGACCCCAGCGGCCGGATGGTGAAATCCTCCCTGCAGCGGATCCTCAACAGCCACTGTTTCGCCAGAGAGAAGGAAGGAAATAAACCTAGCGCCACCGTCCACGCCAGTCGCACCATGCCTCTCATCAGTCTGCACAGCCGCGGAGGCCACAGCAGTGAGAGGTGAGCGCCCCTCCCCTGCCCGAAGCTTCCAGAAGCGTCGCCGCGCAAGCTCGCGGGTGGCGGCCGCGGGGCGCCACGGAAGTCCCGGGAGCTCGAGACCCGCCCCTTTGTCGAGGCCACAATCGCGGTGGGGGGGCGGGTTCTGGTCTGGATGGGGGCGGGGCGGGCGGAGGGACCGGTCCGGGGTCTCGGCCTAGCAGGCGATCCGGGGCACGGGGGCACCTGGTTGGGTTTGGGGGACAGCGGAAATACGAAATGGGGTTTGGGAGAGGGTCGCGGGGAAAGATTTGGGGGGCGGGTTGGTTCGAGGCCGAGTCGGGCCCACGAGCCCCATGAATCTGCACTTTGCGGGCGCGGCCCATTAGCGGTGCCCGGCGGGGGGGGGGCGGGGGAGGTCTTGAGCGCTTCGACGGTGGGGAAACTCAAACAAGCCAGGTGCCCCATCGTGACCGCCCTAGTGACCCCCATTTTTTGGCCCCAAAGCGTATGGATCCGGGTGCGCCGGGCCCCCGAGGGCAGGCAGAGCGAGGCTGCGCCACGTAGGCGGCGCCGGGGCTTTTCTCGGGGTGGCTGCGAGCCGCCCCGCCGCGGGGACACGGCCCTGGCCCTCCTGGCCGCCCCTCGTTAGGTTTTGGGTGAACGTAGTTGTGCCCATTTCCAGCGGGCGCGGGTCCGATATTAAGTCTTCTACTTGTCGTTGGCAAGATCTTAGACATCCACCTCCGGGGCGCCATTAGCCCCTCAGCGGGGGGGTCCTGGGCCGAGAAGCGGACGGGCAGGCGTTTGAGGGGCCCCGGATGGGAGCCGTGCAAAATGGAGGCGACTTTGGGACTTGTTTACACTGCGCAGCAAATGGCTGCTGGCGCTCCCGACTGCGTGATTGTGAAAATCTCCCCGGGGCGCAGGGCAGCTCTGCCGAGATGACGCAATCCGCGGCCAGCGGGAGGGGCGCCTCCTGCCCGGCGGTGGAACTACTAAATGTTGCGGGCTTCGTGAGAAGGCGCCAGCATTTCCGATTTTTGCTACAGACTGCAAAATAGAAAAGGGGGAAGCTGAAGTGGCCAGAGTGAGAAGTGGGAAGTAAAACTTGATGGGGTGGTAGGATTGGGTTAGTAAGACTTTGTCGTTGTCTTGAGATAACTCAAGGACGAAAAAGAGCACCAAGTGGAATTTTGAGTTGAAAACCCGCCCAAGCATGGCCCACGAAGGCCCAATTAAGTAACCGCTTGTTTCTCTGATATCAGGGTAGGGGTTGGGTAGAGCTTTTGAGCTGCCCTGACTGGCGGTTGTTGATTTTGACCCCTTGACTGGTGTAAGCATGGGATTGGGGAGGGCAGTCCTAGGTGGGCACCACTCTAGTTGGGACTCTGGAATGCCTTGGTCTTCGGCTTGGTCTGGCTGAAGCTCAGGGTCCTGTCAGTAAAAGCCATACCCTAACCAGCCTGTTTTCCTTCAGTTCCAGGGTCTCCCTTAACTGCTGTAGTAACCTGGGTCCAGGGCCTCAGTGGTGCTCCTGATGTCCCTCACCCACCCCTGAAGATCCCAGGTGGGCGAGGGAATAGTCAGAGGGATCACAATCTTTCAGCTAATTTATTTTACTCTGTAAGTATCTTGTTCTCGGGGCTCCTCCAACCTTGGGGAGGGGGTTGGGCTGGGCTGGGCTGGGCTGGGCTGGGCTGGGCTGGGCTGGGCTGGCTTGGCCATGCCACACCACACCTGCAGCCCCTGCTTCTGCACAGTGGCGATTTCTTACACACCTGCTGTGTGCTAGGAATCTATTGGATTCTCAGAACAGAATGCAAGTTGCAGCCCAGGCCCTTATTGAGCCATAAGTAGCCCTTGGTGAACTGTTTTTGCCTCAGCCTGGGGCTCCCGCCCTGACCTTGGCTTGAGCCACCTCCCCTAGAGGGCTGGGAGGCCCTGCATGTGGAAGGCATCTTTGCAGGGGGCTGGGTGACGGGGTGATTTGGTGCTTTTCTGGGTTTTCCAAATTGTGGCATTGAGGAGGAAGATCGACCACTCAGTCTGTGAGGGTTGATGTCTAAGGTTTGAATTTGGTTCTTTCCTTTCACAGGATAATAGGCTGAATGTAACAGAGGAACTAACGTCTAATAACAAGACGAGAATTCTCAACGTCCAGACCAGGCTCACAGATGCCAAACATATTAACTGGAGAGCAGTGCTGAGCAGCAGCTGCCTCTACATTGAGATCCCAGGCGGAGCTCTGCCAGAGGGGAGCAAAGACAGGTGAGGGCCAGCCTGTCGGAGTCCTCACTCGAGGGGAGGAGGGAAGCCAGAGTCTAGAGTTGGGCAGGCCATCCTTTTTTGAGTAGTGGTCTAGCAGTTCTCGGGAGATCCTCCACAGGGAACACTGGGCCATATTTGTGGACATCCGGTTGTCACATCTGGGGGGCGCCCCCTTAGGGTTGATCCTGGCATTGAGTGGATGGGAACAGGGATGCTCAACCTCCCACACAGAGAATGGCCCAGCTCCAGAGCCTCTAGGTCTATACCTGGAAGTTGTGCTCCCCATAAGTCAAGCCCGTTAAGAGAAGTGGGAGGTGCAGGCTGGGCCCTTAGGAGGGGCACATGAGGTTGGACAGATCCTGACACTTGCACTTCAGCTTTGCAGTTCTTCTCGAGTTTGCAGAGGAGCAGCTGCATGCTGAGCATGTCTTCATTTGCTTCCACAAGAACCGTGATGACAGAGGTAGGTGGCCACCCATCACCAGGTGCTCTTGCAGGGATAAAAGGAGAAGGCACCCACCCCCCTGGCCCTGGGGAGGAGGCCTGTGGCCTAAGGTCTTGTTGTCTAACCTTGGTCATGCTGTTCACGGGGCCCTAATGAGCACATCCTCGGTCTGTGTTGTGTGTGTGTGTGTGTGTGTGTGTGTGTGTGTGTGTCCCCAGCCCCTTGAAGGCTCTGTGAGGGGCCATCTCGGGGGGGTGGGCGGGCCCAGAGCCCAGGTTGCTGGAGGCCAGCGGGCTCATGCAGTTTTCTCCCACAGCCGCTCTGCTCCGTACCTTCAGCTTTATGGGCTTTGAGATTGTGAGACCGGGGCACCCCCTTGTCCCCAAGAGACCCGACGCTTGCTTCATGGCCTACACATTTGAGAGAGAGTCTTCTGAGGAGGATGAGTAGCAGCTGCACCACCTGCGCCCTCACCTTTGCCACCACTGACATCATCGCAGATGTAGCCCCTTGTGTGTCTCGCTTCGTGCTGGTGGTGTGACCAACGGCTGCCCTGGGTGCAAATGCCAGGCCTGCTCCCCTCTTCTGGGTTTTGTCCGCATGTTGTAATTGTGCAAATAAATGCTCACTCCAAATTAGCGGTATATTTCTTGAAGTTTAATATTGTGTTTGTGATACTGAAGTATTTGCTTTAATTCTAAATAAAAGTTTATATTTTACTTTTTTATTGCTGGTTTAAGGTGATACAGATTATCCTTGTACTTCAAGCAGGAGTTTTCTTATTTGAAGCTTTGGAAACAGTTTTAGGTCCTAACTTGGAAAGATAGGTATTAATCGACCCTTCTATTGCTTTGAAAAAATCTGAATAAAAATGATTACATCTAAGACCTGTCTGGGCTCAGTGGTGTTAACTTGGCCTGGAGGGAGGGGCCTCAGTTACCTGGTGTGGCCTGGGGCTGTTTGCAAGTATGTGATGATGCATTCTGAGTGGATTAACCCCTTTGACCGGGGAAACAGGCTCAGGGTGGGAAGCCAATGGCTTAGTCTCTCATCTGGCCACAATCTGGTTCTATGGGATGTGCTTCGAGGCAGATTTCAGGATCCTGGGGCCCCGTTTTGCCATCTCAGCCAGGCAGCTCTGGATGACAATCTGCCCTCCCTCACCCACATCTTGTACCTTCAGGTCCCCTGTCCTGCCCTTCCCTGGGGTGACCAGGGCTGGAGGCTGGCTGGCTTCCAGTTATCCTAAATGGCCTCACCGCTGCCTGAAGCTGGGGGCCTGCAGGGGACTTAACCAGGACTGTGTGGATGTGTGTGTGTGGATGGCCCCAGCCTGTTGCCGTTGGCGGCCTAAGGCCGAACTGGAATAGCACTGCCAGGGAACACTGGTCCTGTAGTTGGGGGAGGGGAGCTAAGTCCCAGGATTGGCAGTATCAGTGCCACCTGCTGGCTGCATCTGGACATTGCCTGGAGATTCATGTCCAGGCCTTGTGTGGGAAACACGCTGCAAAGGGGGACACTTTTGACAGGAGGAAAAGTGCTGGGAGACCGGTGGGATAGGATATTCAGCTACCTGAGTGATGATGGAGCCAGTCTCCAAAGGTTTGGAGGTACAGAGCTGGTCATACCTAGGGGTTAGGAAGTTAGGAACATCTCCAGGATCACCATGTTAAGGGAGGAGTAAGGAGGCATGACTGGAGGCCCAGGCAAGAGCCGTGGGACCCCTCAAGGCTCCTGTGTCCATTTTCAGAGGCATAAACTGAGTTCCCACTCATTCCCTTATGTCCCCTGATGAGTTGCAGGCCAGTTTATCAACCTTTGCTGGCACTGAAAGGAGTGTTTATGCTCTGCTATTGTGGAGACCATGATCATCAGACCCCAGCACTAGAAGCATACTGGCTTCTGCTGGAAGGTGTGGGGAGGGGTGTCACATTGATGGACAGGGGGTGTCCACACTGGGAAGAGGGGCAGGTGGCCCTGGCTGTTAGCCCTCACTCCTGGAAGGGGGCACCTGCCTTCTTGGGGTGGACATGGGCCTAAATTCCCAACAGAGGAAGGGGCAGGCATTGGAGGTGGGGTGCACTAGCGTTCTGGAAGGGGGCATCGGCCCTCTGTGAAGGCAATGCCACCAGCCCCAGCCCTGAAAGGAGTGCCTACCTTCTGCAGAGGCCCTGGAACAAGCATGTCACTCGGAGGGTCAGTCCCGCAGCAGTGCCAGTGAGGCCTTTGTGGCCTCTGCCAGGTAGTCACAGCTCAGCTAGTCCTTCAGGTTCAGCTCCTCTGCACCAGCAGCCTGCTCCACGAGGTGCAGGGCCGGCAGAGCATGGCACACCCGCAGCCAGGGCCCAGCAGTGCTCCGTGGCTACACAGCTCCAGCCATGGTGCCCAGAGCAGCGTCTGGGCCGCTAGGTGTTGTCAAGGGCACAGGGCCGAGCAGACAGCCCAGCTGCAGTTCCTGGGCACCCAGAGCATCAGGCACAGGGCCCTGGAGTCCGAGCACTCACCTGGCCTCTCAACAGCAGGTTTTCCGCCGTGGCCCTGCTAAGAATGTGCCCAGGCCTCGAGGTGCTCAGCAGCAGCAGGGGCAAGGCTTAGGCGAAGTCTGAGGGCCTCTGTGCTCCCACGGGACTGCTCCAGGACGCCTCACAGGCAGTGCACCCTCAGGCACCAGACCGCAGCCTCCTGAGGCTGAAGTGCAGGGGCCCTGAGCCTGCTGCTTCCACTCCGGCTTTGGGTGGAAGGCAGCCTGCATGCCTCCAGAAGCAGGGGTTAAGTGTTAAATTGGATGTTAGTCACCAGGATTATTTTAAGGAAAACGACATCAGACAGGATGGCAGGTAGGGGTTAAACTCTCCAGCCTACCAAAGCGCAGGTCCCTTACCATGTGGTAAAGTGTGAGGTGACAGCTAAGGTGTCAGAGCTGGGCTGACCAGTAGAAATACCACACAGGCTATGATATTTAAAATTGTCCAGTGACCACATTTAAAAAAAGTGAAAAATAACAGGTGAAAATAATTTTCATAATATATTTTATTTAAGCCAAGGTATCCAAAATGGTATCTATTATTAAAAAATATTGAGGCCTGGTGCATGACTTTCATGCACTGGCAAGGGGATAAGGGAGAATGAGGGGTCCCTCAGCCCAGCCTGTGCCCTCTTTCAGTCTAGGACTCCTTGGGGTGTGTCTGCCTGCCAGCTTAGGCCCGGCTCCCTCTGGGCCTAAGCTGGCAGGCAGACATCCCCAGAGGGGTCCTTAACGCTGCCACAGGCTAGAGAGGCATAAGCCTGTCTTCTGGCCGAGTGGTGCTCCTCCTATGGGAGCACACTGACCGCCAACCACCAGGGCAGCTCCTGCATTGAGCGTCTGCCCCCTAGTGGTCAGTACATGTCATAACGACCAGTCATTTCGCCGTTTGGTCGATTTGCATATTAGCCATTTATTATATAGGACTAGAGGCCCAGTGCATGATATTCGTGCACTTGGAGGGGGGAGTATCTCAGCCCGGACTGCACCCTCTCACAGTCTGGGAGCAGCCCCCAGGGGATGTCCTACTGATAGATTAGGCCCACCCCCCATAGGACATCCTTAGCGCTGCCACAGAGGTGGGAGAGGCTCCTACCATAGCTACTGTGCTAGCCAGCCATGAGCCCAGTTTCTAGCTGAGCAGTGCTCCCCCTATGGGAGCACACTGACCATTAGGGGACAGCTCCTGCATTGAGCATCTGCCCCCTGGTGCTCAGTGCATGACATAGTGACCGGTCATTGTGCTGTTAGGCAAATTTGCATATTAACCTTTTATTATATAGGATCATTTTTGACATTAAGTGTTCAAGATCGTGCATATATTTGACACTGAGAACATATTTCAGCTGGGACTGAATGTATGCATGGCCAGCGGCTGCAGTACTGGAGAGCAAAGCTCTTTAAAAGATCAAAGAACATCAGGTCTGGGGATTACATCAGAATCACCGTTGGGGGGGGGGGTCTAAAATCACAGGTGTTGTAGAGGACTCAGGAGGTACACATTTAAAAAATAAAAGTCCCATATGAGCCTAACCAGTGGTCAAAGACAACGGGGGCGGGGTATGTGTGGGGAGGTGTGTGGGGTGGGAATGGGGGAATGAGGACAAATATGAGGTACCTTAATAAAGAAGTTTAGCCAAAACCGATTTGGCTCAGTGGTAGAGCGTCAGTCTGCGGACTGAAAGGTCCCAGGTTCGATTCCGGTCAAAGGCATGTACCTTGGTTGCGGGCACATCCCCAGTTGGGGGTGTGCAGGAGGCAGCTGGTTGATGTTTCTCTCTCATCGACGTTTCTAACTCTCTATCCCTCTCAATTCCTCTCTGTGTAAAATCAATAAAAAAATATTTAAAAAAAAAGTTTAAACAAAAATAAATAAATAAATAAATAAATAAATAAATAAATAATAAAGTCCCCAGGGCCTCTGAGTGGAGTCAGAATTGAGCTATTCACTAAAGAACTTAGTCAATAAAACTCTCTCCATACTTCAGTCTGCAACATGGGCCCATAACACATGCCCCCACCCCTGCCTAAGAAGACCATGAGCTGCCCATGGACAGGGCTCCAGCCCAGCCCCAGCCTCAGGGGCCCATTCTGGGGCCCCACAATGTGGATGAGAGTCAAACAAGCAATGACAAGACTGGCCAGCCTGTCCCCCTGCAGAGCTGACCCCCAGGACCTGAGTCGGGAGCCAAGCACGCATAGCACAGAAGCCCTCCAGGTGCCAGGCCTCTGGTCGTGGAGGGACAGGCTCAGCTCAGTCCTGGAGAAGAGCTTCCTCTTCTGTGAGACCATCTGCGAGACCCCCAGTGTGTGGGCCTGCACCCCCACCCCCTAATTATTCCAGGATCTTCAGACCAGGATTGTGCTTTGGGCAGGTGCTGCTCTCTTGGGGCCTGACTCTGTTCTGACTTGCTATGTGACTTTCAGCAAATCCCCACCTCTCTGTGTGCAACAAAGAAAAGTATTTCCCTCCCTTAGCCACACTAGCTAGATTTTTCTTTAAAAAAATTGAGCCTGCCTCGCCAGTTTGGCTCAGCGAACAGAGCATCACCTGTGGACTGAAGGACCCCGGGTTCAATTCAGGTCAAGGGCACATGCCTCAGTTGCTGGCTCCATCCCCAGGAGGAGCGTGCAGGAGGCAGCCAATAGCTGCAGAAGCAGCCAGCTTTATCTCTCTCATCACTGATGTTTCTATATCTTTCTCCCTCTCCCTTCCTCTCTGAAATAAAAAATACATTTAAAAATAATAAAAAATTGGAGCCGGCCCTGGCTGGGTGGCTCAGTTGGTTGGAATGTTGTCCCACGCACCAAAAGGTTGGGGGTTTGATCCCTGGTCAGGGCATGCACAGGAGGCAACCAATCGATGTTTTTCTCTCACATCAATGTTTCTCTTTCTCTCTTTCTCATCCTACCTTTTTCTCTCTAAAATTAATAAATATATCCTCGAGTGAGTATTAAAAAATGGAATCATCTGGGTTCTGGCAGAAGTGGGTGCACTGCTGAGTTGGGTGAGGAATTGACAAGATCAAAGCTGAAGGAGGTACGGAGAGATGGAAGGATCTTTTTTTAAATTTTAAATATTTTTTTAATATATAAAAATGGGGTTTATTTTACACAGCCCTTTGAGATATAACACCACGGAGTCACTATTCAGTTATATATTTATATGAAAATTTGTATTTTGCAAAACACATATATTTATCTCCAGGAATTAGTTGCCTTTGTTATGTAAGTGCCTGTCTTGTTCTCTTATTCACATTGTGAACTCTGTGGGAAGAGGCCCTGGCTTATACTTCTGTATCCATTATTGAAAAACCAAGAACACTGAATAATTGAAATCTCTCTTCTCAAAAAGGAAAAAAAAAAAATTGAATCATCTGACTTCCCTTCCTCCCATCCCCACCTCAAGAATAAGCCAGGATTCAGAAAACCCTGAATCTTGTACCTGGTTTGAACTAGGGACTCAGTAGACCCCATGCTTGGGGAAACTGAGGCACGCGAGGCAATCGTTTCACCTACTTTTGCTGCAGGAGGAATAGGAAAAATGAGGCCCAGGCCCCCACTTTCTGGCTTCTTTGAAATCGGGCCCGGAGGAGTCACTCCAGAGCCCCTGACGTGCGCCTGTTTTGCTTCTGTCTTCTGCAGGGCAGGACAGAAGCCTTTTTCCCACGCTCAAATGGGGAAACGGAGGCCCAGAGGGGAACGCCGGGGTGGCCAGTGAGAGGCTGCTCTTGGCCGTGGCTTCTGCTGACTGCTCAGAGTTGGTGGTCCAGCCCCTTCCAGAAGGAGCACAGGCTTTCAGAGGCCAGCAGAGCTGGCCCTGACATGGGGCTCTGTGCCTCAGTTTCTCCATCTGTCAGGTGGAGGTCTGAGTGAGAATGTAAGGTGTATTAGTATTACATTTAGCACTCAGGCTGCCTGCCTCTCCCCAGAGCCCCCGGCGAAGGAAAGGTGACGGGCCTCTGTCAGAGGAGATCGCCCCAGGCCTTGGGGGAGGAAGCTGCTGGCCCCAGAGGCTTAGTGGGGCGGGGTGGACTGCACCTCACTTCTCCTTTCTCCCCCCCTGCTGGCTCTGCCCCCGGATGAAGCATGGGGCAGGGGTTCTCAGACAGCAAGGTCCCACCTGTCCTGCTCGGCACCTGCCTCTCCCTAGCTGGAGACTATGCCCTCCAGCCTCTGACTCTGCCCCCCTGCAGATGGGACCGTAGCAGGATCCAGCTCCCGGGGTCATCATCAGCGGGAAAGGAGTTCCCACCGGGGAACAGCCATGCAAACAGCAAGGGTGCCCCCGAGGTCCGACCTCTAGCTTTGCACCATTCATTCTCTCCCACAAACGCCCCAGGATGCAGGGTCAGCTTTGGGGCGGGAGCCAGGCAGCCCCCTCTGGGGACGTCTGCAGCCCCTTATTCCTCACCCATTATTTCTGCCCCGACTCCTCTTGTAAAAATGTTAAAAACCTGAGGTTTGAGCACACACACACACACCCTGAGGTTTGTTATTAAATCGGTTTATTTTTTAATGATTCCCCGAATACAGCAGGGTCGGGGGAAGGTTGGGGTTGTCTTGGTTCATGTTGGGACGGGGTGGGGGGGCCGGGCAGAGGGGCTGGGAGGTCCCACTCTGTGCGACGCTCTGTGTGATGTTCTAACACTCCCGAGAACATACCCCCGCTCTTCTTGATGATGCTAAAGGCACTTGGATGTCATTTTGAAAGGCTCCCAGGGTTGTCATGGCAACCAAGGTCAGGAGAGTGCTCCGGGAAAAAACGAGCTGGCTCTGCCCACCTTGAGTGGGGTTTGCAGCTGCTGGACAGCCCCTTTGGGCCTCACACACAAGCGGTGTTAGGGTGGAGTCCGCACCCTGGCTGGCCACGACCAGCCACCCACCACCCCACCGTGCAGGCCTGTGCACGCTGTGGGCGGAGGGAGGACTGGGGCCTTGGCATTCCCAGCCACAGCCAGAGAGAACAGCCATGTCCCCTCTGAGTTCTGTCTGAATCCTCTGCTCAGTACCTCCAGGGTCCGCCTGGCTTTCTCTCTGGCTCATCTCAGAAGATCCTGAGGGACCCAGGATTGAAGACCACCATCGGGCCTGTCCACGGGCCCGGCCTCCATCTGCAGCGGTGGGCTTTACAGGTCCGCAGTCACCGACCGCGATGACACAGCGGGGGGGGGGGACACAGCAGGCTTTCTGCCTTCCTACAAGGTCCTCCCCCTCTCAGCTCCTTTCTGACTGGGGTCAGGCCCCACAACGTTCCCTGTGCCCCTTCCCCAGTGATGCTGTAACTGTGGTCTGGCTGAGGTAGACAGTGAGGGCAAGACCCCGCCTGGGGGGGGGGGGGGCCAGGGCCACGGCCAGCCCCTGCCTGGTGTCTGAGTACGTCTGCGGCACCTCCGCTCCTGCTTGCTGACCCTCAGCGATGGAAGACACTCCCTGAAGCGCCATGGGGCAGTGGCCTTGAGGAAACCCTTCGCCTGAGCTACCGCCTGCCTACGACTCTACTCTGTGGACCTCGAGTTGCAGAGACCAAGGTGCTTCTGTCATCTTCTCTCAACCATCTGGCCCAGGCCTCCCTGCAGCCTGACCCCCACTGCTGCCCTGCAATGCACAGAGCAGGGACCCCGAGAGCCGCTCACATTCTCTGCTCTCACTCCCGAGAGCAGGGGACACGGGATTGGCTCAGGGTTGGAGGTCACTCCAGCTGGCTTGCTGGAGGACACCCCGCAAGCTATGCTCCATGCCAGGGACCAGGAAGATGCCCCTCTGGCCTGGTGTGGGCTCAATGGCCCAATGGCGGCTCTGAGGGTGGTGGAGGAACCTGGTGAGATGGCTTCTCCTAGTGGCAGCCTGCCCTGCTGGGCCCGTGGGTCCTGGTGGAGGGGAGTCTGGGGCAAAGGAGGGGCCAGCATGTCTGGGATCACCTAGCGTGCTGGGCACCCTCAGGGTGAGCCTGACCAGCTTAACAAGAGACCCCCGAGTTGGCCAGCTGGGCGGGAGCTGGCTGCGTCCCAGATGTGAGCTGGCTGTGACTCAGGTGTGAGCTGGGTGTGTGCCACCTGTGGGCTGCTGGTCCCAGGCGTGTGTTGTGCACTCACAAGAGTCCTGGGTGCCCGCGGTGAGCTCTGGAGCCGGGGCACCTGCTGGGTGCCCGGTGTGGGTGTTCTGCTTTAGAACGTGTGTCTCCCTGTGTCCCGGGTGTGAAGATGTGTGCTGGGGGTGAGGGGGGGTGTCCAGGTGTGAACAGCATTGGCTTCTGTGCGCCCTCCACGCGTCCTGAGTATAGACCATCTCCCCAGGTGTGAGCTGTCGGGGGGCTGGGAGCAGCAGCCATGTGCCTCCGGGTGGGTGGGAACTGTGAGCAGTGAGGACCCTAGGAGTCTGGGGCTCCCCTCTCCCCTTCCCCCATGCAGCTCAGTGACCACGCAGGGCCAGGAAGACAGGGGAAACCTTAGAAAATGCTGGAGAAATTCTGCAAAAGACACACCCTGATGAAAAAGGTCATGTGGCGGGGTCTCTACAAAAAACAGGGGAGTGCCGCCAGCCGGCAGCTTGCAGCCGCTCCTCCGGGGAATGCATAGGTGTCACCATCGGACAGGCCGGCCAGGGGGGCTGGTGGGGACAGAGCCCCCCCCCCCCCCGGACCCTCTCAGATCATCTTCATGTTGAACTTGCGGGAGCTGCCCTGGCCGGCGCCGGGGGCCGGGCCGTCCACCTTGCGGAAGGAGTACTCCACCGAGAAGTTGTTCTTGTGCTGCCCGCGGCCGCGGCTCCACACGAAGAGCAGCAGGAAGCAGAAGAGGACGACGCCCAGGAAGGTGATGCAGCCCATGGCGGTGGACACCAGGATGGTGGTGAGGTCCAGCGGGAAGCGCGCGGCCGCCGCCAGCGTCTCGTTGCGGCCGTCGCCGCCCGGGCCCAGGGTCCGGTTGGCGGCGGGCTCGGGCCGCACGGCCAGTGTGGCGAAGTAGGTGTCGTTGCCGCCCGCGTTGCTGGCCACGCACGTGTAGGTGCCGCTGTCCTGCGGCCGCGCGCCGCGGATCTCCAGCGTGCCCCCGGGCAGCACGCGCGCGCGCCCGGTGCTGGCGCGGGTGACGGCGCGGTGCCCGGGGGTCACCCAGGCCACGGAGGGCGCCGGCTCGCCCTCGGCGCGGCACTGGAAGCGCACGTCGTCGCCCGCGGCCGCCGTGACGCGCTGCAGCCGCCGCTCGCGGATGGTGGGCTTGCGGCACACGAAGACCTCGAAGAGCGCCGAGTCCGGCAGGTGGCGCAGCGCGTCGCCGCGCGCCTCGGCGGGGCTGGCGCAGGCCGGCAGCCGCCCGTCGAAGTTGAGCGTCTTGCGGCGCTGCACGATCCACAGCAGGCGGCAGTCGCAGGCCAGCGGGTTCCCGTCCACGCGCAGCGTCTCCAGCGTGTTGACCGAGTGGAAGGTGCTCTCCTCCAGCGTGGACAGCAGGTTGTCGGAGAGGTTGAGCAGCCGGATCTGGCGCAGCCCCAGGAAGGCCTGCGGCTCCACCACCGCCAGCAGGGCGCCCGCCAGGTGCAGCTCGCGCAGGCGCACCAGGTCCCGGAAGGAGCCGCGCGGCACGGTGCGGATGGGGTTGTGGGACAGGTCGAGGCAGGTGAGGTGGGCCTGGTGGCGCAGCGCAGCGGCCGGCACGGCCGTGATGTTGGTGTGCGTGACGGACAGCGAGGTGAGGTTGAGGCCGCGCAGGCTGCCCGCGGCCACCTCCTCCAGCAGCGGCCAGTGGTCGATCTCCAGGTGCAGCAGGCCCGGCAGGCGGCTGAAGTTCTGGTCCTCCAGCGCCGCGATGGCCAGGTGGCGCAGCCGCAGCGCGCCCAGGCCGCGCAGGTAGCCCAGCGCCTCCCCGGACAGCGCCGTGAGGTTGCAGCGCTCCAGCGTCAGCTCCTCCAGCGCCAGCAGCCCCGCGAAGGCGCGGCGCGAGATGAACACCAGGTCGTTGTCGCCCACCTCCAGGCGGCGGAGGCTGCGCAGGTCCTGGAACGTGTAGTCCAGGAGGATGACCAGCTTGTTCTCGCTCAGGTCCAGCAGCGTGAGGTTGTCCAGGCGCGCGAACGCGCCGGGCGGCAGGAGCTTGAGCAGGTTGCCGCGCAGGCGCAGCACGCGCAGGCGCGGCAGGCCGGCGAAGGCGCCCGGCTCCACGTGCGCGATCACGTTCTCGCTCAGGTCCAGCTCCTCCAGCAGCGGCAGCGCGGCCAGGTCCCCGGGGTTCAGGCAGCGGAGGCGGTTGCGGCTGAGCTCCAGCAGGCGCGTGTCGGCCGGGATGCCGTCGGGCACGGCGGTGAGGCGGCGCCGGGCGCAGGCCACCGTGCGCGTCTGCGCGGCGCACTCGCAGCGGGCCGGGCAGCCCCCCGCCGGGGGCGGCGCCGCGGGCAGGAGCAGGAGCTGCAGGCTCAGCACGCACAGCCAGCAGGTCATGGTGTGGAGCCTGGGGAGCCGCGGCCTAGGGACCCGCCACCATCTTCGTGGGCACCTGGGAGTGGGGGCAGCGTTAGCACCGGAGTCTGGCCTCCCTGCCCCGTCCCAGGAGCGCCCACCGGTGGCATGTATCTCCTGGGGGACCCGCAATCCCACACCTGGTTCCAGCACACACAACCTCACGTAAACCCATACACCCATGTTGACAGCAGCAGCATTCTGCTAGCCAAAATGTGGCAACAGCCCTGACCAGTTTGGCTCAGTGGATTGAGCATCGGCCTGCAGACTGAAGGGTCCCAGGTTTGATTCCCGTCAAGAGCATGTACCTTGGTTGCCCTTGGTTGCGGGCACATCTCCAGTAGGGAGTGTTCAGGAGGCAGCTGATCGATGTTTCTCTCTCATTGATGTTTCTCTTTCCCTCTCCTTTTCTCTCTGTAAAAATATCAATAAAATATATATTTTTAAAAATGTGGCAACAACACAAGTGCCCAAATATGGGTGAACGGATAAGCACAATGCAGTCCATCAACACACTGGAGTATCACTCAGCCAGGAAAAGGAGGGAAGCAGCACTGACATTCATTACAACACCACGAACCTTGAAAAACACGATGCTCAGTGAGAGAAGCTGGACACACAAGGCCACACGGTGTGTGAGTCCATTTATGTGAAATGTCCGGGACAGGCACATTCCAGAGACAGGAAGTAGATGCAAGGCTGCCAGAGGCTGGGAATGGGGTTGGGAGTTTCTTTTGGGGTGATGGAATGTTCTGGAATTTGATGGTGGTGATGGTTGCACAATTTTGTAAATATACTAAAACCACAGATTGTGCACCTTAAATGGGTAAATTTTATGTTTTGTGAACTTTTCTCAGTTTAAAAAATTACAAAGGAAAGCATTTATTGAGCTGGAGAAGAATCATGTAAATATAATGGAAACATTTTGGTGCCACCCCTCCACCCCCACCCCCATTTATTAAGTGCTTGGTATAAAGCGGGCTCTGAGCAGAGGTAGATCCTGCCCTCTGGGGCTCGCATTGGTGGGGTGGGGACATAGATGGTCTACGTGTCCCCCTTCCCAGCCCCCAGAGTTTTTACCAGGTCTCCCACCTATCTTTTTTTTTTTTTTAATCTATTTTATTGATTTTTAACAGAGAGAAAGGGAGAGAGATAAGAGAGTTAAAAACGTCGATGAGAGAGAAACATCGACCAGCTGCCTCCTGCACACCTCCTACCGGGGATGTGCCCGCAACCAAGGTACATGCCCTTGACCGGAATCGAACCTGGGACCTTTCAGTCTGCAGACCGATGCTCTACCACTGAGCCAAACTGGCTTCAGCTCTCCCACCTATCTTGTCCTCCCTCTGCTACCTGTCTGCATGGGCCCAACCATCAGATGTTTTCCGATGGTGTTAGGCGACCCTGCTAGCGGTTTGCCTAATGTAAACCAAAATGTTTACGTTATATTTGCATGATTCTTCTCCAGTCCAATAAATGCTTTGTAATTTTTTAAACTGAGAAAAATTCACAGATTGGGAACAGCTGCTGCAGACCCTACGATCATTGGAAAACACAGAAATTTACATTGCGATTCATAATAGTAGCAAAATCACAGTTATGAAGTAGCAACGAAAATAATGTTGTGGTTGGGGGTCACCACAGCAGGAGGAACCATATTAAAGGGTCGCGGCATTAGGAAGACTGAGAGCCACTGCTTTCGGGTGTCTTAATCTTGGAGCCCAAAGTGTGCCTGAGACGTGGCGCCTGCTTGATGAACATCAACACTCAGTACTTTTTAATGGAAATAGTTTGATCAAAACTCCGTCACAGAGTTTTGAGACCGATTCAGACAAAGTTCCCTGAGAAAGAAACACCCACAGGAGGCACGGACAGAGGCTGTGAGGGGAAGCAGCACGATGGATGAGCACGGGGACCAGGGCTGGTGAAAGGGCCTGGAAAGGTGCCATGTGAGCTGGGACTCGGTACTGGGTAGAAAAGGGTCCCCCCAAAAGACATGTCCCAGTCCTGCCCCCGGGGCCTGTGAGTGTGGCCTCTTTTGGAAGCAGAGTCTTTGTGTAGACACACTCAGAGGGAGCAGAGCCACGTGAAGACGGAGGCAGAGCAGGAGTGAAGGGGCGGGGAGAGAGCTCCTGCAGCTGAGGATGTGGTCACCCCACAAGGACATCGAGGGACCCCTGCTCTATAGGGGTCAGAGGTCTCGGGAGGTCATAGGTCGTAGGTGCCTGTCCCCAGCTGGGGGACATCGCAGGGAGACCGAGGGAAAGGAGCACGCGCTGGCTGGTTGTGCTCGCTCACTGCCACTGTCCTAATCCCAACCCGGGCATCGCAAGGCACACACCGCCTCCCCAAGGCAAGCCTCCCTGCCGAGGCTGTTTTTCCGGGTCACCCTCTCCCTGGAAAGCACACGGTGGGCTGTGGCCCAGGTGGGGACAGAGCCAGAACGGATGGTTCCCTGTTCAGCCGCCCGTCTCATGCCTCCGGCAGCTTCCTACCTTAAGCTTGTCCCTGGCTCTGAGGTCACCCCCAGTTCCCTGCCGGGCCGCTCCCTGTGGCCATGAGGAACGGCTCCCTTGCCCGGGAATGGGGGACGGACTCAGCAGCCCGCTCTGGAGGGAGTGACCCCTCCCTGGCTGGGTCCCAAGGTGTTAAAGGGCTGACTTTTTCAACTCTCCCCGCCCTCCCCCCATACAGACTCCTTGGGGGGCTGAGCTGCCTGGTATGTTCTTTCTGCAGGGAGAATTTCATACCCCTAGAATGAAATTCAGTCTTTCCCAGGGCCCGCCGGCCTTGCACAACCTGCCCCCCTCTCCCTGTCTTCCTGCCCTCGCCTCCTCCCTCTTCCCCTCACTGATGCTGCTCCAGCCACACCGGCCGTCTCATCGTTCCTCCAACATGCCAGGCACCCTCCTGCCTCAGGACCTTTGCATATGCTGCGCCAAACACCTTCCCTGCAAGGTTCTCTCCCTGACCTTATTTTGGTCCCACCCCCAATGCCACTGGTTGATTTTTGTACTAATGTCCCCACCTTAGTCTTCCTGAAATGCTATTTAAACCCTAATTTGCCCTAGCCAGTTTGGCTCAGTGGATAGAGGGCTGGCCCTCGGGCTGAAGGGTTCCTCCAGGTTTGATTCTGGTCAAGGGCACATGCCTCAGCTGCAGGCTCAATCCCCAGCCCTGGGTGGGAAGCACGCGGGAGGCAACCGATCGATGTGTCTCTCTTAAGTCGATATTCCTCTCTCTCTCTCTCTCTCCCTCTCCCTCTCCCTCTCCCTCTCCCTCTCCCTCTCCCTTTCTCCTTCCCTCCCTCTCTCCCACTTTCTAAAAATCAATGGGAAAATATCCTCAGGTGAGGCTTAACAAAATATAAGTAAACCCTCGTTTGATGCATCATCACCACCGTTATGGCGAACACTTGTCTAGTTTTCACCGTGTGCCAGCCTGGGCGAAAGGCTCCACCTGTATTGTGCCCTTTAATTCCCACACACGCTCGGGAGGGGCTGCTGTCACCCCCACTTTACTGACAGGAACCCTGAAGCTCAAAGCACTTACGTCACCGGCTCAGGTTCACACAGCCCATCGGAGGTGGCGGGGGGACATCTCAGGGCTACGCGGGTGATAACACTCGCTAATTTCTTTATTTTTATTTCTTTTACAGCACCAGGACAAGGTCCTGGCAGCTCAGCCAGCTACAATTTGAAACACACTTCTGTGTTTGCTGGACCGATTTTTATCTTCCCCTCCCAGAGACACTGCAGTGCCGGTGCCAGCTCAGCCCTCCAGCCGACAGGCAGGTACAAGGGCCCCGGCGGGTCCCAGGTGCCGGGGACACGGAGCCCAGGGGACAAAGAGGTCAGCGTCCGGGAGCTGGGCCGCCAGGCAGCCTCTCCCGCCTGAGTGCGCACGTGGGGAGGGAGAAATCCAGGAAAAGGGCGGTGGCTGGTGTCGAGGGATTGCCGTGATCTAATTATCTGAGAGAGGGATGTTCGTGCAGAGGCTCCGCGGAGGGAGGGAGGGAGCCAAGCAGATGGCGGCAGCAAGGACAGTCCGCGGAGGGCGCGGCAGAGGACAGGCCTGGAGTGCGGCCGAGCGGCTCAGGCTGGGGCGGAGGGCCGGCCGCCGCCGCCAGAGACGAAAAGGGACTGTGCAAACACGTTAGGTTGGAAAGAATAATAATAATAAAAAAATAGTTGCCATAGCCTGTGGCTGAAGGACGCAGGAAGGAAGGAAGTACTCGAGGGACGGAAGGTCGGGACAGCGAGGGCCCCGCCGGGGAGACAGTCGGGGAGAGGCCTCGTTCGAACGGGCTGTGTGGCCTCGGGTGAGAAACACACCCTCTCTGGACCTGGCCTGTCAGAGCCCCGGCTCTATAATTACTGCCCGGATGAGAGGACAGCTGGTCCGGGGCCAGGCGGGGGCATCACGCTGTGACCCAGTTTGTCAACTCTAACCTCAGCCTCAGGCGCGGCCCTGTCATCTCCTCTGCGGGTGAGGGGTGCAGGGCGGGGACTGGAAGCTGGCCCAGAGCTCCATTCTGCCTGCGGGACCCCCGGTCCCTCCCTTTCCCAGACGCTGGCCAGGCCTGAACGTGGGAGAACGTGCAGGAGGATGGTCTCAGGGGAGCACTGTGTGGGGGCTGCAGCCAGGATGCCCGCGTGCCTCAGGCTCTGCCTCACAGACATTACAGGACTGGGCACCCCAAGTGAGCAAGGGGCCTGCAGGGCTGGGTCTCCCAGAGAGGAGAAGAGCAGGACTCCCAGTTCCCGATCAGGATCTGATCTGGATTCCCGTCCTGCGTCTGTGGGGCTGAGTTTTTAGGGGCCTCCATACCCCTCCCTCCCCAGAGATCTGCCACCCACCTGGGGCCTCTCCTCCCTCCTCCCATGACTGAATACCACCATTCGCTGATGACTCTTTTGTCCCTTCCTTCCTTCCTTCCTTCCTTCCTTCCTTCTTCCTTCCTTTCTTTCTTTCTTTCTTTCTTTCTTTCCTTTTTTGTTTTTTGGAGAGAGAAAAAACATTGATTTATTGTTCCACGTATTTGTGCATTCATTGGTTGGTTCTCGTATGTGCCATGGGCAGGGATCAAACCCACCACGTTGGTGTATCAGGATGACACTAAGCAACTGAGCTTCCTGGCCAGGCAGCCGTGGCTGATGACGTTTGATTTGTGTCTCGGCCACCACGTCTCCCCCGAGCTCCAGCCTCAGGATCCAGTCACATCCCTGGCCTCTCCCAGGAGGCCCCGTAGCATCCCAACCTCAGCCCGGGAACAGTATGATCCCGGCTCCCCCTCTCTCCCATGGGACGGTGTCACCGAAAGTCCTCTCTCACACACCCAGCCAGCCTGTCACAGGTCTCCAGGTGCCCTCAGCTCTGCCTTCCACACATCCCACAGCCCCCCCCCCGTGCGCGTCTCCTGCTCTACCAGCTGCCCCACCTGCAGCACAGGCTCCAGCTCACACCCAGCACTCAGCAGATGTTCTTCCCTCTCTGCCTCAGTGTTCCCACCTGCAGAATGGGCCCGCGGTGTGTGAGGGTCTTTCCCCGACAGCACCGCTGACGTGGGGGCCAGGCATTCTCTGTAGGGGGCGTGTTGGGCACTGTGTGGTACTGAGCAGACACCCTGGTTCCCACCCACACTCGAGGCCTCCGCTCCTTCTGTCCCGAGCTCTGAGCACAGTGGCATCCCGGCCTAATGGGGCGCCTTTCAAATGCTCAACTCAAAAATGGTTCTCTCTCATCATGGATGTTTCTATCTCTCTCTCTCCCCCTTCCTCTCTGAAGTAAATACAAATATACATAACGAAGTCAACCAAAAAGGTACTGTATCTGGAAAAGTCTCCATGGGGTGCCACATAGGGTCAGGAGCTGAGTCCTAGGCCCTGCTCTGCTCCTGGTCAAGTCTTGACCACATTCACTTGTTCATTCGTTCATTCATTCATTCATTCATTCATTCCATAAGCACCTAGTATGTACTAAGTGCTATTCTAATTCTACCAGGAAACAGCTTTGAACAAAACAGACAAAACGCCCATCATCCTGTCTATGGGGAAGAAACAGAAGCAAGACTTAGAGACCACACGTGGGCCTTGCGATGGAGAAAGTCAGCAGGGAAGGTGAGGCCTGTGGTCAGTAGAACAGTAGCCCCCGAGAGCCCCCAGGTCCTAATTTCCGGGGGCCTGTGAGCCCTACCTGACTCGCAGGGGGTTACGTTTGCTGATGAAATCAAGGATGCTAATAAGTTGACCCCAGACGGCCCAGCAGGGTCCTTACAGGAGCGGGCAGGAGGGTCAGAGTCACAGAAGTGGGAGAGGCTGCGCTGCTGGCTGTGAGGATGGAGGAAGGGCCACGAGCCAGGGTGTGGCGCCTCTAGAAGCTGGAAAAGGCCAGAAATGGTTCTTCCTGGAGCCTAAGGACCAGTCCTGCCCACACCTGGGTTAAGGACTTCCGACCTCCAGCTCTGTGAGAGGACACGTTGTGCGGTTTTAGGCTCACACTGGGTTTGTGCTGACTTGGTACAGCAGCCACAGGGGGCGCACCAGGGCCCCTGCGGCGCTGAAGAGGAAGTGGGCTGTGCCTCAGCGTCAGGGGCTGGGAAGGCGGGCGGAGGGGCCAGGCTCCCCATGGGGTCTGCCTTCAGCATCTGCTGAAGTGAGGGGACCCACCTAGGGAGAGGCCCCCAAATCTGCCCATCCCCGCAGGACCCGGAAGCAGACCCCTCCTCTCCTCCAAGCCCGGCTGTCCTACACCACGGAGCCATGGCGCTCTCAGCACAGGGGAGGCAGCTGTGGCTGAGTACCTGAGCACCACCCCTCGGACCCCATTCCCTCCCACCACCCCCTCTATTCCGAGCGAACTTTCCCCCTCCCACGCCACCTGGTCACCGCCTCCTGGTCACCGCCTCCTCTCCCGCCCAGGCCAGGGGATGCCGAAGACCCTTTGGGCGAAGCCAAACAGGGCGGAGGCAGCAGGGAGCCTACAGGGCGGGCCAGTGAGGGGGGGTGAATAGATGCTGGGAACGTGGCAGCTCTGTCCCCAGGGCACCCTCTCTCTGTCCTCCCCCCCGCCCTCCCCTACCGCAACACCCCCTGCCCCCGCCATAACCGGGGCCGGAGGGAGCAAGGGGAGCACGGTTCGGCAGGCCCCGTAACACCCTCATCCAAACTTCAGGCTTGGGAGGCGGGGGCCCGCCAAGGCCTGTTTTTGGGGACACGCTGCCAACGCCCCCCGGCCTGGCCATCCTGTGTCCCAGATCTGTGCTCTCATCCATGATAATTCATTAAGCCCGAATTACCTCCTCCGCCGTCAGTCCCTGTTAACCCTCGGAGGCCCGGGGCCTCCAGACCCACTTTCCTCGCCAGCCTGTGGGAGGGAGGAGGCTGCCGACCGACCGCTCTCCGCAGGCGAGGCCCCCATGTTCACTGGTTCGCCCACCAGCCCTGCCCTGAGCGTGGGAATAGTGGAGAGCATTTGGAGAAAAGGAGACTGAGGGTCAGAAGGGCCCCCGGCTCCCCTGGCATAACTCTGCTGGAGAGTCAACATCTCAGGCCAGCTCCTTCCCACTGAACCCCAGAGCCCGGCCAGAGAGTGGAGGGCGGTGGGCTCTCTCCTGAGGCCTGGGGTTGACACACGGGTGGGTGGCTCCCTCAGGCCCACCCGGGGCAAGCTTTGTTTGGAGAGTTCGCTACCTGGTGACGGGTGGTGACTCAGGGGCGCCCGGGAATGACAGCGCTGTGGGATGAGGAATCAAGCGGCTGCCTCCGATCTGCTCTTTATTCCCACTCAGCAAGGCACCTTCAGATCTTGGGCTCAGTCTGGGGGCGGCCGGGAGCAACCACCCCCATTCTACAGACGAGCACACTGAGGCTGAGCAGGTGCAGGCTGAGCTGCTGTGTTGGCGACAATGGTGATATCAGCCCCGTTAACGGAGCGGCTCCCGGAGGGCAGCGCCAGGCCGGGGCGTGCCGCTGGCCGTTGGTCTCAGCTGGTGTGGGGTGAAGCCAGTGCTCACGCTCCTGTGACAGCAGGAGCTGGAACGGGGCTGCCCTTTGCCAGAAGTCCCGGCTAGGACAGGGACCAGAGCAGCAGGAGGGGGAGGGCTGTTAACCCTCTGCACCCCATCCCGGCTGGCGGCTCCTTTCTGCACCCCACAGCATCCAGATGGAGTGTGAGGCTGGGTCTGTGGGGGAGCCCGGGGAGGCCCCAGGGCCTTCCAGCTCAGATCCTGCCTCACATGCTGATGCTTGGAGACCATGGGCCCCCAGCCCACCTGGTGCAGGCTCCAGACAAAGACCGCCCCCTGCCCATGGCACACCTGGCTCCACGGCCACATCCACAGGGAGACCCGTGTCCTCCACCTCCGGGCACTCACTCCCCGCAGCCTTCCCTCCCTCCTGCACACCTCCTCCGCACAGCCCTCCGGGTCGCTCCGGGTCTCAGCCCTGCTGGCCCCGAAGGGCTCCATCATCAAATCCCAGAAGGTCGGTTCCCTTGCCTGCTGCCACGTGGCGCCAGACGCCCCCTTCCCACCTCCCCCTTTTGCCAGAAGCAAGAGGTTCTCCACCCTCTCTGTGCACACACGAATGCACCAGGGGGCGCCTGTGAAAAATGCAGGTTCTGGTTTCTCAGAACTGGGGGGGCTAGGGTACGTGAGCCTTTAGTTCCCGGGGAACAGGTTGACAAAAGCAGTGTTAAGGTGCTCTGCCAAGGAAGGGCTGGGTCTGCTCTGGTGCCCAGATCAAGGCACGAGCTGCCCCCCCCCCCCTAACTTGTTGAATGGGGCTCAGTGGCCTCCGCCAGCCAGACCCCAGAGGCCAGGCTTCAGGGGACGGAGACAAGTCTCCCGTCATCCTTGGTGCAGTTTGGACACTAGCCCATAGCGCAAGGGGCTCAGCCTCGCACCCCCAAATCCTCCCAACAGGCTGGGCTGTTCTCCAGGCCCAAGGATGGAGCAGGTCCCCAGATGCCCCTTCACCTTCCTGACAGCTCGGCACCCGCCCGCCCACCCGCTGGACCAGCCCCTGGCGCGAGATGGACCGGAGGAGCAGGACTGACGCCTCCATCCCGATGGTCCCTGTTCCCTAAGCCGGCGGGCGCCCCTTCTCCCACCCAGGGAGGGGGTACGTTCTGCCGGGCGTCCTCCCTGCCCCAAGGAGACGCCCACCCGGCTCCCCGTTCCTCTGCGCCCCCGGGGAGCGGCGGGGGGAGCCCTGGCGTGGGGAGTGGCCCCCAAAGTTTCCGGGGGCGCGCGGGGGCCTGGCGAGGGGCGATGTGCCCGGGAGGAGAGCGCCCCCGGGCAGGAAGGGGGGCCGCGGGCGGGGGCGGAGTGGGGTCGCGGGGCCCCGCGCGCGGCCACTCACCTGGGCGGCTCCGCCGCGGACGAGGCGCGGGCTGCGGCACCGGGGCCGTTGGAGCCGAGACGAGCAGCCGCCGCCGCCGCCGCCGCCGCCGCCGCCGCCGCCGCCTCCGGGGCCGCCGTGCGCGCGCCCGCCGCCGCCTCCCGGTGCGGGGCGCGCGGCTGTGCACGCGGCCTGCGCGCTCCTGTGGGCGCCCGGCGGCAGGGGCCGGGGCCGGGGGCGCGCGGGGACTAGTGCGCGCAGGTGCCGGGCCGAGCACCAGGCGTCACGGGAGGGCCTGGGGACCACGACCAGGAATCAATGAATGAATGAATGAATGCGCCTCAGCGTGCTCCCTCCCTGTGTTGGGGCGCGTCCGAGGACCCCCGTGGCCATGGCGAGGCTGAAGGGCAGGAAACGCAGGACCCTAATCTGTGCCCTTCTGGGACCCAACCCCCTCTTCGATGCCCCCAGTCCGGGCCTTCGCCACCTGGCACCTGGCACTTGCCCCAGCCTCTCGCAGACTCAGGACAGAGCTCCAGGCTCATTCCCCACGGGCTGCCCGGAGGAAGCGTAACCACAGCCTCTAGAACCGACTCTGGCTCCCCGTGGCCCTCGGGATCTCACCTAAGCTCTGTCCTGCCTCCCTCCCCCCCTCCCTCCCCTCGTTCTGGCCCCAGAGCAGATGCTCTTTGCTCTTCCGCAGACAGGCACGCTCCGGGCTCAGGGCCTTTGCAGCCGCCGTGCCCTGGGCCTGGCTGCCATGCCTTTCCCCCGGCTTTCTTGGCCCGTTCGTAATTACCTGTGTTTGTCTGACTAATGGGGCTTTTTCGCCGTCGAATCCTCACCAGGCCTGTGCAGTAGGAGGGCACTCAGGATGTTTGCGAGAGGAGAGTCTTGCTTTTACACACGCTGAGCCGTGTGGAGGGCCCCATGCTTGGGACCTCACGCCAGGAGGGGGCCTGCCGGCCTTGGCCGAAGGGCGTCCTGTTGGAGCAGACAGAATCATGGAGCATCGGGGTGACGGGTCCCTATTCCTGACTCTCATGCCGGGAGAGTCGGCTCCCAGGAAGAGAGGAGCGAGGGCAGAAGTCGGACCAGGAGTGGGTGTCCTGACCCTCGAGGCTGGGGCTGCCCAGCTCTGGCCAGGAGTGAGTGCTGCGCTGTTCGGGGCTCACTCTGTGGGGTCAGGCAGGGGAGGCGGGATGTTCCTGCAGGGGGTGGGGGTCATGGGGGCAGAGGACAGAGGGTGGCGGGCATCCCCCATCATGCTAATAACCCCAGTTGCCATGGCTAAGCGCTGGTCTCCATTCTCAACAGAGGTCCTCAGCTCCTCACCGCCCCAGAGAAGGACATCACGGCTCAGAGATGCCATTTGACCCACGGGAGAGGTTCAGGGCGGGCCTGGCTGCCCTGAGGGCTGAGGGCATGTAACCTTGCACTGTCTCCCCTTCCCCCGCTCCCGCTGGCCCTCCCTGACCACTGCGTCCTTCCAGCTGCTCTGGTGGTGGCCTGGCATCAGCTCAGCCACCTGTGACTGGAGCAGGCTCTGTTCCCAGACTGTCTCCTTGGCCCAAGGCCCAGAAACTGCATCCCAGGAGGCCACCAGTCAGACCCCCCTCAGGCTGAGGTGAGAGGTTCCCTCCCTGGCCCCCAGGCCCCCAGAAGTGCAGAAAGAGGACCTGAGCACCCCTCCCCCAGGGAACCCCACCCCCGAGACCAACCCAGGTTCCTGCACAGAGAAGTCACTGCTGGGACAAGCCATGTGACCTGGGACAGATTCTCCTCTGAGCTCTCCTCTCTTCCTCCCGATGCCTGCCTCTCAAGGAAAGCTTATTGAGCCTACTGTGTGCCAGGAGAGAGGGATGCTGGGAGGGAGAACAGGGGACTTGCCATGGAAAGGGCGTGGAGTAGACAAACAAAATAATCATACAGCCGAAACCAGTTTGGCTCAGTGGTAGAGCGTCGGTCTTTGGACTGAAAGGTCCCAGGTTCGATTCCGGTCAAGGGCATGTGCATTGGTTGTGGGCACATCCCCGGTAGGGGCTGTGCAGGAGGCAGCTGGTCCATGTTTCTCTTTCATCCACGTTTCTAGCTCTCTATCTCTCTCCCTTCCTTTCTGTAAAATATCAATAAAATATATTTAAAAAATAATCATACAGTGGGGAGGAAAATCAGAGAGAGACCCCGTGCCCAACTTAGACTGGGGTCAGGGATGCTTCCCTAATGGGGGGTTGCTGGAGGTGAGTCCTACAGGGTGAGGGGGGGCTAGCCAACACAATGGCCTGGGTTCGGATCCTGTTTCTGCCATTTCCTGGCTGTGGGATTATGGGAGATTCTCCTCCAGCCTCTATGTCCACACCTGTACTTCGGGGATCAGAACTATCCCCATGTTCCAGGGCTGCAAAAACGTCACTTGTGATGACAGAGGGGGTTACCAGGAGGGTGCTGGTGGCTCTGCCCGGCTGTGGTCATTGCTCTGGATGCCTGGCTGAAGAGCAGGCTGAGGCCAAGGGCACAGGCCACCTCAGGACTTCGGCATGGCCATTCCCAGGCCTGCACACCCTCCCTCCAGACGTCTGCCCAGAACCCTTAGATTCCCTTCCGACTCACGTCTCCTCCTGCCTCCTTCGGTCCCATTCTTACCCCTCTCCACTTTCCCCAGATGAGAGCCTCTGTAATTTACTGATTCACCCTGTATATCATGTGCCCGTTTAAAACCTGTCTGTGGCTCCAATAGGCTCACAGTAGGTGTGCAGTGAACATCGGTTGAATGAACCAGTGAGCCAGTGACATGGAAGGTGGTAGGTTTTCCTCCCAGAGGTGGGGTTTTCGGGAGCCTGAGGAGGGGAAGTGGTACCTGTTTCCCTCAAAGTGTCTTCTGTTTCCTGAAACCACTGCTCATCTTCTCCTTTCTGTCCTTGGCCAGCATCTTCCTACAAAACGTCACCATTTGAAGCCCTCCGAGGGCAGGGACCACTCCTAACTTGCTCACTGTCGTGTCCCCGGAGCGCATAGCAGGTGCTCAGCAAATGGCTAGAATGAGCACTTTGGCGTTCAGGAGAAGAGGAGGTGGGATCAGCTGCTGGGGAGGCCTCTCAGGCTCAGCACCCCCAGAGGGATGCTGTCATGGGGAGCAAGGGGGTAGCGTGGGAAAAGGGTGCAGCGAGGAGTTAGAGCCTCCCAGGCAGTGGGGCGGCAAGACTACCTGGTTGCCAAGGTTACAACCACCTGAGATAGGGAAGTTACCATGGAGATGGACCACCTGGGAGGAGAGAATGGCTCCAGATGGGGAAGCCACGGGAGGGGTTGGGGATGGGAGGGATGCAGCCACTTGCCCAGAGGTTTTCCCAAGTCCTTCCGGCAGGCGGGGGGGTGGGGGGGGAGATGATAGGGGTGGGGCGGTACAGCAGGGGCCATGGGCTCTCCCTACCCTCGCTGTGCCTGGGAAAGCCAGCAGGAGCCCTTGTGTGGTCACAATTATTTCTAAAATTAAAATCACTCCTTCCCTGGTCCTCTTTCTGCAGCAAGATGTGTAGGATGGGCTGTTTCAGCTGGTGGGGGCAGGCGAGGGGGCCCCCGACAAGTGGTGCCCCCTCTGTAACTGGGTGCGGAGCCACCCGGTGCTCAGTGGCAAGAGTGCATCCAGAGCGATGGAGGCTTTGGGCCCCAGATCCAGACCCTGGCGTGGTGCTGGGTCCCTGATGTGTGACCAAAGCTAGTGACCTCTCTGGCTCCGTCTGTAACATGGAAGCAATTCTAATCCCTCCGGGTTGTAGAGCACACCAGGGCGCTTGTTTTCTGCCTCCGGCTCTTCATTCCTGGGTGATCCTGACCCCTGCTGGCTCTGGTCAGCATGGCATGGCCCTGAGGGATGGGCGGGAGCTGGCAGGGTGGATCAAGGAACCCCAGATTGCTCACCTGGGCCCTGAATGGAGGGAGAAAGCTTGACAAGACAGGAGGGCCCTCATTCAGTAGCCAGACTTTATTGGGCATCAGAGACCTCCTACCCTCTAGCTTAGGGGTGTCGAACTCAATCAGAGAAGACACATGTGCTCTAGCTCCTAGTCTTCGTCTTTTTAAAAAATATATTTTTATTGGTTTCAGAGAGGAAGGGAGAGGGAGAGATAGAAACATCAATGATCAGAGGGAATCAGTGATCGGCTGCCTCCTGCAGGCCCCCACACTGGGGACTGAGCCCACAACCCAGACATGTGCTCTGACGGGCATCAAACTCTGACCTCCGGGCCAAGCCAGCCGGCACTCCTGCAGACAGTGGGGCTCTGCGTGGGCTTGAGGGTGGGGAGGGATATGTTGAGAGCAGTGGGGAGCAGGAGGGCCGTCTGGAGGGGTGTCATCCCTGTTCAGCCTGGGCTGACCCTGAGCTCAAACCGACATCCCTGGGACCCAAGAGCCACTCACATTTGCGAAGTTTCCCATTCACAGAACCCTCTTCCTTTCACATCCATGTCCTTGTCTGAATCCACACAGAACCAGACTGCTCTTGTCTCACTCACCAGGAACCGGGGATCCAGACACAGACAGCGGCATGCCCAGATGCAGCGGGGGTGGGGGTGGGGGGTTAGGGAGGGGCGTCTCTGGGCTCTGTGGCAAAGGGTTGCAGGCCTTGTCCAGTCCTTTCGTGGAGCAGGGGAGTGCAGTGAGGTCTCCTCTTGGCTTTTGGGGACAGGAATGGACCTGCAGGGTGAGAGCCAGGGCACCTGCTCCCTCCCAGCTGCTGACTGGGGCCAGGGTGGTGGGCAGGGGTTCCTTCCTTTCTGTTTGCCCCCTACCACATGGACCTCCTACCCATTCAGCTTGGGCTGCGTTTCTGCACCCATGGGACAGTCAGCTTTGGTGGCTTTTGAGTACAGGAGGTGGGGAGCAGAAGGTGCGGGAGGCCGTGTGACCCTTAGAAAGGTCTCCTTCTCTGTGAACAGGGATGATGAGAGGGTTTGGGGGAGTCTAAGTGAACCAGAGGGGTGTTAGCCCGTCTTCCACCAAAGCTGTTTGGAGACAAGGCAGCTGCGAGGCAAGGCGGAGCATCCCCAATGTCAAACCCTGTCCACCTTTCAGAGACCCCAGAATCTGTAACGGGGGTGCTATCATGGGGCTCTCTGGCTGGTCTGTGCTCAAGCAGGGGTCTGCCCCTTCCTGGCCTGGTGCTGGGGGCTCTAGTGATGTCTCCCAGACAACGCGTGAGGCCTCTCAGCCGGCACCCGGAAGCTGTGACCATCTGCCTGTGCGGTAGGGCTGGCGCTGGCTGGTGGCCGGAGCCCCTGCCCGGTGTTCTGAGGCTGCAGGGCCTGTGGGCTGGGAGCCAGGAGGACGGGATCCCGGCAGGAGTCAGAGGGCATTGTGCACTGGCTGCTGGCTGGGAGGGCTGGGGACTTACACCGCGTTCCGGAGGGCAAGGAGAGGGGCGTCCAGTTCCGATGGCTGGGCGGCTGTGTCTTCATTTCTCTCCCCTGCCATCCTCATCTCTGTAAATCGCCTCTGTGTCTCCCCATGTGCTCTGGCCTTCTCTTTCTCTGACTCCTTGTAAAATATTAAACTTCTCATATAATATTAAACTATGAACTATATGAACTGTTAAATAGGAGCTATCTCTCCTTATGAAATATTACAATCAGAATAGGCTATCAGACTCCTTGGATCACTATCTCCAATCCCAGGCCCTTCCAGGTCTTTCCCTATACATTTAAAAGCATAGAAACACAAGATATTTTACAAATGTATTATTTTAATTGGATGGTATTGTACTATATGATTCGAGATAAATCTGTTTCCCTGTGCAGTCTGTCACAGGCCTCCGTGAGCATGTCTTGGTGGCCTGTCACTGCATAACAAACATCCCTCCGACTCGGTGGCATAACACAATGTATTATTTCTCACGATTCTGTAGGTTGGCTGCAAAGTTCCTCCTGGGTTAACGGGGGAGGCCCCAGAAGCCTGCGGGGCTCCCAGAAATCCTGAGGCGCTTAGGAGGGCACAGGCACGTGGTGCTGGCTGTCGGCGGAGGCCTCCGTGCTCCTGCACAGGGCTTCCCAGGCTCCAGAAGCGGGTCTGGCTTCCTTCTGTCATGGCAGCATTCCCAGAGGACACGGGGACGGCCCAAGGCCCCTTTGCAAAGGAGTCTCTGAGTTCCCACACTGTCATTCCTGCCATTTCCTTACCAGCAAATCAAGTCCCCGGAATCCAGAGGCTGGAGAGACAGCTCGCCCTTGCTAGGAAGAGCTGCGGAGGATGTCTGGATCTGAGCACCCTGCACAGAGCTCAGTCTTTGTAGAACGTTGCTTTGTGGTTGTCGCAGGAACCCGAGTTTGTTCAGCAGATCCCCCAGGGATGGGCAGCAAACTTTTAAAAACTAGGTCAAAGCGACTCTCCAGGGCGGATATGGTTCAATGGCAGGAACTCATTTTCTCTCTTTCTGGGGAGTTCTGCCTGAGCCCCCCCCGAAGTCAGTCTCCTTCTTTTGTCCCCAACCCCCAGCATTCCGCTTTCATTTTCAGACTTCAACACAAAGCTTTGTGCTCTTAACTCCCCACACAACTGCGGCCCAGTGCCTACCCACAGAGTGGCTATGCAATGCCTTTGCTCGAATTTAAGACCGAACTAGACCTCAGAAAGGCTGGGACCCTGCCTCTAAGCCACACAGCAAACGGTGGGAGACTTGAGCCCCGGACTTGGTGGCTACTGAGGGCAGCTTTTGCCCTCATCAGTTTGCTGGGAGGTGAGGGGGTCAGTGGAGAGGGGTCTGGAGCTGGGGGCTGCTTTGAGGGGCACAACCATGGGGCGGGGGGTGCCAGACACAAGCCTTGCTTCCTCTGTAACAGAAGCTTGGGGCTGGGAAGCCAGGTGTCCCTCTGTCCTGGCTCTAATTAGCCTGCAAACATGCTGCCCTCCACCCCATCCCACCCTGGGGTTTTGAGCTCCTGAGCCCTCCGGCCTTAAGCTCTCAGGTCTGCCTCAGCCTGTGTCTTGGCCTCAGACAGGGCAGGCTGGGTATGCAGTGAACAGAGCAGAGGCCTGCGTTCAGTCTCTCCATGGTGTGGCCTCCCTGTCCCCCTATTGCCAAACGAAGAGGAAATCTTTCCGACATTGAGGCACAGAGGTTTGGATGCTGGCATGCTGGGCGTGCCCAGGTTCTAGGGCACAGGCTTCCCTGGGGCTGCAATCCACCCACAATGAGGCTAGCACCACCAGTGCCCAGCTGTCGGAGGCTTTGGCTCTGGAACGAGGCCTCTAATAAGGTACTGGAGGAGGTGGGCAGGGCCAGCTGGCAGGAAGGATGAGCACGTGTACGCGCTGGCCCCTGGGCCCTGCATTCCCAGCAGCTGGAGCTAATCCTGCCTGGCCACAGAGAGCCCAGCTCCCGCGATAAGGAGGGAGCCAGCGGTTTATCTGGCGGCTACGACAAGCAGGTAGCCATCCAGCTGTCACTCCTGTGTGACCCACCCCAGCTATTAGTGAACGGGTGCCAGCCTGCAATTCCCAGCCTCGGCCCTACTGTCACTCAGGCACAGTACCCTGGGGGACAGTCTTCCAAGGACTGAGTTTATGAAACAGGAGCCAGGAAAAGCCCTACTTTTAAGAATGGGGCACTGAGGGGCATTCATGAGCATGACCAGAGTGGACCAGCTGAGAAGAGGGCTGGGGTGGAGTCATGAGCTGAGAGGAGGAGGGGCAGGCCCTGGGTGGGCTGGGGCTGGACTGAGGGGAGGTGAGAAGAGGGTCAGAAGAACTTGGAGGCTGCAGGACTGGACTGAGAACCACACTCCATCTGCGTTGTTCTTTGTGAGAATGAAGCTGTGAGCAGCGACGTGAATGGAAGGCCATGGTTTGGGGGACTACTCAGGATAGCACATGGAGGCACTGAAGGGACAAAGCAGAGGAGCAGACAGGCTGCTGGGACCCGCCTGCTGAGAAGGCTGGTGGCTGGTACACCTCCTGGAACCATAGGCTGGCCTGGGATGGCTGCACCTGGTCCAGCCTCACAGGTCCCTATCGCCCAGCCTGGACGGCATGCTCAGTCACCTTGGAATGCCTGTCTCCATCACCGACCACGGCTGGCAATTGGCAACTCAGCTAAACTGAATCCCTGTGACCAAGCTTTGTCAAAATATCAAGGCTGAAAGCAAGATTCTGGGGCTCCTGGAAATGAGAGATTTGCAATTTTATTAAGAAAACAAAAAATAACCTATACAAAAAGGAAAGTTCCATGTCTGCGGGCAGCACTTAAGACAGGAGGGACAGCTCCAGTCTGCCGGCACCGTGGTCCGCGCCCTCCGCCTGTTAGGCCTCCTGCTGCTGGATGAAGGGGTTGGGAATGGCCTCCATGCCGTCCTGTGGGCAGATGAGCACCACCGAGGTGCCCCTGCACACCACCAGGCCCAGCTGGCGGGTGTCCTCTGTGAGCTTGTATTGGTCATCGGGGTCTGTGGAGGAAGAGGGCAGAGTAAGAACTCGAGTCCACGCCTGGGGCAGGATGGGGCCCAAAGATCTGAATCCAAGGGCTCTCTGACCGCTTCCCCCATCCCTCCATCCAGGGCTTTGGAGGGGACATGCTGGCCAGGGCAGCGGGCCAAACGCCTCCCAAAGCCAGGCATGCAGCCTTCTCCCTGCAGTGGCCCACGGACGAGAGAGTTCTGGAATCCACCATCCGAAGCCTGTCCTCATTCTGCAAATGAGTGCACGGAGGCCTGGGGGACCGCAGGGAGGCTGGGGAGCGAAGCTAATTGGGGGCACGGGCACTGAGCCAGCAGAGACCCTGGGGCTGTGTGATCAGACAGGCCGCCGGCACAGTTTTCTGAAAGCCCTGTGGGGCCACTGCTCACCCGTGTCAGAGGTGTCAACAGCAGAGCGAGACGGACCCCATGGAAGTGACAGTAAATTCCAGGGGAGCTCGTCTGAGGGCACAGTGACCAAAGTCCCCATTACTATTACTGAAGGATGTGGCGGAGGGGAGACGAGGTGGCGCAGTGAGATGAGAACACCATCGGAGAGGCAACCCCCACCCTCAGATCCTGCAGGGACAGCAGCTGAGTGGGCCTGGCCTTCCCATACCCTATGCATTCGGGCCTCCCCGAGGGGCTGATCTGGACGGAGAGGAGGGGACACAGACTTGCTCGGCAGTGAGGCAGCACCTGGTAGGAGAGGCTCTGTAGAAGGAGCAGCAGCCACCCTCCCAGGGCTCTGCATGCTTCAGCTGGCCTGTTCCCCCACGGGCCCCAGGTGGTGGTCTGTCTTATAGACAAGGAAATTCATCCTTCTAAGGTGGCAGGGCTGAGACTTTGGACATCCCAAGCAGGAAGAAAAAATGAGGGCAAAGCGTGAGGCCTCCTGGAATCCAGCAACTGGACCGACCATGTTTCTGTTCGGTGGCCCAGTGACACTGTGTGTGGCTGTGATAACTTCTCACCAGAGCAACGTGTGTCTCAAGGCATTAATGGACCCCTGAGGAGTGAGACCTCCCTCTCTCCTCCCCTCTCTCCTAGGTGTTGGCATCCCCTTAATGCCTGGATCAAGCTGAGTTGAAGAACTTGTTGGCTGTCCTGGCAGGTGTTGCTCAGTGGTCAGAGCATTGGTCCATACACTGAAAGATCGTGGGTTTAGTTCCCAGTCAAGGGCATGTACCTGGGTTGCAGGTTTGAATCCAAGCCCCAGTTGGGGAGCATGCTGGAGGCAACCAATCGATGTGTCTCTCACATCGATGTTTCTCTCTCTTCTCTTGTTCTCCCCTCTACTCTCTAGAAATCAGTGGAAGAATGTCCTTGGGTGAAAATTAACAAAAAACAAACAAAAAGAACTTGTTGGCTAATGGGTCAGGGGTGGCTTGACTGCTACGTGCTGCTGCAGATGGAGGGTCTTGCGATTTAGGGGTACAAGGACGGGGGGGGGGGGCATGGTATAAGGGGAACGGGACCTTTGTCAGTTGCAGAAGTAACACATGGGAATGGCAAGAGGCAGAGGGCTGACCAAGCCCTAGAGTAGGTTGGCATTTCTTTTTTTTCATTTGTTGATTTGAAAGAAACACACCAATTTATTGCTCCACTTAGTTATGATGATGTTCTAACCCAGTGGTCAGCAAACTCATTAGTCAACAGAGCCAAATATCAACAGTATAACGAATGAAATTTCTTTTGAGAGCCTAATTTTTTAAACTTAAACTTCTTCTAATGCCACTTCTTCAAAATAGACTCGCCCAGGCCGTGGTATTTTGTGGAAGAGACACACTCAGGGGGCCAAAGAGCAGCATGTGGCTCGAGAGCCACAGTTTGCCCACCACTGTTCTAATCAACTAAGCTACTCAGCTAGAGCCAGTTGGCATCTTTCTAACCTGCCAGGTAGCAAGTGTCTCAGGATCAGTAATGGTGGATTAGCAAAACACTCCCAGCATCCCGTAAGGCTCTGAGAGGATGGTGTATTGAGCTTGTCTGGAATGCTGGACAGTGAAAGAGTGAGGATAGATGGCAGCTGTCTGCTCTACAAGAACCACATTTACCATTCAGATGGCAGGGCCTGGAGCAGTGAGAAAGGCCCCGCAAGTCCTGGAGGCCTCCAGTCCTGCCGGCTGCACTCACCTCGCATGTATTCGATGGTGCCATCAAGCACAAGGTTGAGGAGTGGGTCAAACCCTTTCAGGATTCCACTGGCTTGTAGGAATCACCAAGAAGAGAAGAGAAAGGGAAAGGTGTAAGACCAACAGTGGTTCCGGAGGCAGGTACCCAATGTCACTAAATGGCATACCTTAAAATGGTTAACTTTGTTATGTGACTTTTACCTCTCAGTGCTTAGAGTTTCAGTCCGTGGACTAAGGGTTTCGAGCTTGATTCCTGGTCAAGGACATCTACTTAGGTTGCAGGTTCAACCTCTGGCCCCGGATGGGGCTCGAATTGGAGGCAACCAATCAATGTGTCCCGTCCTGTACCCCCCCCCCCGTCCCTTCCACTCTCTCTAAAAATCAGTGGAAACAATATCCTCACTCCTCAGGTGAGGATTTAAAAAACCCTGAACAGCTGGGACCGGTTTGGCTCAGTGGATAGAGCGTCGGCTTGGGGACTGAAGGGCCCCGGGTTCGATTCCCGTCAAGGACATGTACCTTGGTTGCGGGCATATCCCCAGTAGGGGGTGTGCAAGAGGCAGCTGATCAATGACTCTCTCTCATTGATGTTTCTAACTCTCTATCTCTCTCCCTTCCTCTCTGTACAAAAATCAATAAAATATATTTAAAAATAAATAAATAAATAAATAAATAACCCTGAACAACAACAAAAAACCCCAAGCACCATAGGTTATGGTTCCAGAGAGGGGACACTGGGCGATGTCTGAGACATTTTGGTTGTCAAAACTAAGGGATGCTGCCAGCATGCTGGCCCGCATGGCTCAGTGGCTGAGTCTTGACCTATGAACCCAGAGGGAAGGGCTTGATTCCCTGACAGGGCACATACCAGGATTGCAGGCTTGATCCCCAGGGGGGGTGTGCAAGATGCAGCCAATCAATGATTCTCTCTAACCGTCGATGTTTCTATCTCTCCCTCCCTCTTCCTTCCCCTCTGAAATCATTAAAGATACTAACTAGAGGCCCCACAGGCCAGGCCGAGGGACGCCACCAGTGCATGAATCTGTGCACCGGGCCTCTAATATGCATATAAGATCTTTGGTTAATTTCTTTCTGCTCTCCTCCCTCCCCCTCCCCCCTGAGATTCATCAGTCTGTTCCATGTTTACATGCCTGTGCATCCAGCATCTTCCCCCTGGTGGTCAGTGCACGTCATAGCTACCGGGTCAAATGGTTGCTTAGGCTATGCCCAGTGTGCAGATTCGTGCACCAGTGGGGTCCCTCAGCCTGGCCTGCACCCTCTTGGGGATGTCGGACTGCAGTTCCAATCCTATCCTGGCAGGGGTTGAAATCTGCAGTCTGACATCCCCGAGGGATGTAGCAGTGGGCAAAACAGCTGGTGGCTGGGGAGGAGCCCGAGCTGGGGCTGGGCATTACACTGCTCCCACTCATCCTGGCCCCACTGCGCCTGCTGGGCTCGTCAGCCCGCTGAGCCCGGCTTCTGGCTGAGCAGCACTCCAGGGTACAGACCACCAGAGTGTAGCTCCTGTGTTGAGCGTCTGCCCCCTGGGGGTCAGTGTGTGCCATAGCTACTGGTCGACTGGTCCAGTGGTCAGTCATGATCGACTGGTAGTGTAGGCTTTTTTATATATTATAGATAGACAGATAAGCACTTAAAGCAAACAAAAAGCCCAAAGGGATGCTCCTGGCACGCAGTGGGTCGAGGCCAGGAATGACGCTCAACAACCCACGGTGTCCAGAATGGCTTCCACAACCAAGACCATTTGGGCCCCAAAGTTAACTGCGGATCTTTAGGAACACTGGTGAAGGGGGATTGGTAAGGATCTGCAGCGACAGAACCACACAGGAGGCCAAATCTGCATCCCAGCCCCAGGTGGACTCCTGCGGCTGTGGGTGAATCCCCTTTCCCAGCCTCAGCTTCCCCAGATGCAAAGGGGCACGGCAGCACCGACCACCCGGCGCCTCTAGGAAGCTGGCGCGAGTGATCCGGGCAAAGTGCTACGCGGTGCCCGGGTATCAGCTGTCACTCTGGCCCCATTACTTCCCCTAAGTCATCAGGGGGTGCAGAGCGGGTGCCTCACCTTCGCGGCCCCCCTGAAACTTCACCCGGATCGTCTTGTCGATGTACTTAGACAGGTCCAAGATGCTCTCCTTCTTCTTCTTCTCTTTGTCCTGCGGGGGAAGCAGAGCGCGTGAGGCGGGGAGCGCGGCCGGCCCCGTGGCCCACGCCGGGCCCCGCCGGCCCCCGCCACGCTCACCGCCATCTTGCCGCGCCGCGCCGCGCCGCGGAGGCCCCGCCCCCGTGCCCTTTGAACCCGCTACGCACGCTAGCGCGGCACACGCAGTGCGCTTGCGCGGTGCGTGACGCGCCGGGGCGTTGCTGGGAAACATCTGGCGACGCCTGTGGCTGGGACCCGCCAACATGGCGGCGACGGCGGCGGTGGCGGCGCTGGCGAGGCTCGCGACGGCCTGCCTCCTCCTCGCGGCCCAGGTGAGGGCTGTGCCCGTCCCGCTGGTCCCGCTGGATGCGGTGACCCAGTCTCTGGGGACCCTGCCGCGCGCAGATCCGCCCGCCCCGGCCTGGGGGCGGCCTCGGGGACAGGCGTCCCCGCGCGGGCCGCTCTTGGGTCCCGGAGCCCCGCCGTGACCTTGCGGGCCTGTCCCCGGCCCGGCTCCCTTCTCCTCCTCGAAAGCCCTTTGCATCGTCGCTCGGTTACACGCGGGTCTGAAGTTTGGGGGACCTTCTCCCGCCCTCCGGCCCTGCTGGTCCATCCCGGGGTCCCCAACCGCCGCCACGGACGCTCCTGTCTGCCTTGGCCAGGTGGCTGCCCCTCTCCGACCTCAGTTTCCCCTTACGCGCGATGCCAGCGCTCGCCCTGGTGGTTGTGGTAAGCTGACCAGCGCGACACCTAGGCAGTGTCCGGGGAGCGGCCAGGAACCCTGGAGGGGGGTCGAATTTCCGTCTCAGTTTTACAACGTGACCTTGGGCCAGGGAGTTCCTTGCTTTGGGCTTCAGCTGCTCCTCTGCAAAAGGAGCAAAGGGTGTAGCGTGGTCTCAGCGAGATGGTGCTGCATGGGGTAATGAACCGCCGCACGGTACTTTGTCCCTTAACGTTAAGGGGCTCAGGCGCTAGAGAGGGACTGGCCACGAAGTGGCTGATGTACATTGTCAGGCGTGCATCTTTTATTTCCACATCCTCCCTTTCCTCTGGGTTCGGCAGCGCAGGCACTGGTTTCCCTAACAGCCCTACAAACAAGGTCATTAACCTTGGCTTGTTCACGTTACCCCACTGCCACCTCTCCTGTAGCTCAGGGCGGGTGGCTGACGGCCTCCCATGGCCACTTTTGCCCCCCACAGTCTCGGTCCATTCCTAACACAGCAGTAATGATGGCTTTCAAAGTGTGTTAGCCTCTGATCTGGCGTCTCTCCCTTCCCAGCTCTAGTTAATTGAAGCACTCTGCTCTTTGTTCTTTTTGTTTGTTTTTGTATTTTATTTATTTATTTATTTATTTATTTATTTATTTTCCTTGGACCACCCTGGTCATCCTTTCAGTCTCGGCTTAACTGTACCTTCCCCAAATGCTTTAGGATACCCCCTCCCACCTGTTTGCCAGCCCCTTGTCCTCCTGCCTGTTTAATTACCAGTTTGAGCTCTGAGCAGTGTGAGGGCCGGGTTTAGGCTCTCCGGATATTTTGAATGAGGGCCAAGCGAGAGGGCTATGAAGAATCCTGGGAACACCATGAAGGAAGTGTGGCTCAGTTTGCCTGGGAAGACTTTTCAGAAGCAGTGGCCTGAGCGGTGTTTGCCAGGTCTTGAAGGCTGAGGGAGGATGGGACAGGTGGTGGGCATGGCAGGAGCCAGGTGGAGGGATGAGAGCTGATGACTTATTCGTGGACAGGGAGGGCTCTGCTGTGGTTGCTGTGTAGGGTAGTCTGATGCTTGCACCCCGAGAAAGATGTCAGCGTAAAGGAGTTCCTTCAGGTGCACCTGAAGCCAGGCTGGGGTTCCCCCCTAAACTGGAGGGCAGGGGTAGGGCCAGCAGTGGGAGCAGCTCTAGGCAGAGGGTAAAGGGCAGGCCTTGCATGTGACCTCCCTAGGCTGGGGCCCGGGGGTCAGGCTGGGCATGTCAGAGCCAGGCGGTTGAAGGTCGTGGTGTTGGGCCTTTGGACTTATCTAGGCAGGCTGAGGAGTTTGAACTTTATCCTGAGGAGAGAGAATCAGGAGAATGCTGGAGAGAGTGAAGAGCACCGCTGGGACTGCTCTTCCCAGAGCAGAACCCTGTTGGAAACACGCCCTGAGCTGACGCAGCGCCCCTCCTTGGCTGGGTGTGGCTCTTTATGGCTCCTCCAGCACCCTAGCTCTCCCCTGGGTGGGAGGGGGTGGGGTGCTTGCTGACGCCCTACACTCACTGCTTCCACTTTGTGACCCAGAGAGGGGTTTGACTTTCCCTAATAGACCCACCTTTCTCAGTTGCTGTGGGATTTGTACAGAAAGACCAGATGGAGGCTCTTACTCATCAGGTCTTAACTAACTGGCCTGCACCTGTCCTCCCTACCGCTCCTCCACCTGCTTCCTTGGCCCTCCTGCACCTGTGCTCCCTCCACCTGTCCCCGTCCCTTCTCACACTGTCCTATACCTAAACCTCTCTTTCCAAGCATCTGGGTTCTTATTTCCCGGCTCTCAGAACTCACCACATCTTCCGAGAAAGGAAGACTGCCCCAGCCTGGGCCCATTAGTCTCTCAAAGCCCCTGGTATGGATGCTTTCACAGTAATCCTGAAGCATAGTGTCTCTGGGCGTCTGGACCTACTCTGATGTGATGTGTCAGAAGATTGCTTGTCCTCGGTAGCCTTGATTATTTCTGGTTCTCTAAGTTGGGATAGGCTGTGTTGGAACATGGGCACTTGTATCACTGGGCCCTTTTGAAGAACTTCTCCCAGTTCCTTTAACTCAAGAGGAAGAGGGAACTGTAATCACAGTGAAACCTGATCTCTCTGGCATTTGATACAAGCACAGGCTTAGTTGCTTAGTTGTACAGGTTGTGGGGAGGAAAGTCCATGCAGTGTGCTTGGGGGAGGGAATATATACATACACCCTATATATCTCCTATCTAATAAAAGAGTGATATGCAAATTAACCATCACTCTGCTACATCCACCAGCCACATCCACCAATCATGCCCACCAGCCAATCAGAGCGAGTATGCAAATTAACCCCAACCAAGATTGCGGCCACAGAGAGCAGGAGTGAGGCTTGGGTTTCCTTGGCAATGGAGGAAGCCAAGCTTTCCACACACCCTGGTGGGCCCAGGCCTCCACTCAGGGGTACAAAGTTTCAATTATAGAAGGTAAATAAATTCCAACAGAAATGGTGGCAGCCACTGAGCTGGAAGAGCAGGAGGCTAGGGTTGCCCTGAGTGATGGAAGAAACCAAGCTTCTGTAGCCCTGTGGCTCAGGCCTTCACTCCAGGCTACAAAGTTTCAATTGTAGAAGATAAATAAACCCCAGACACCAGGGTCTCCACTTGGGTTGCCAGGGGGTGTGGCCGGCCTACAAACCATCACAGGCCCCTTGCTCAGGCTGCCCCCGCCCCAAAGGAACCCTCACCCTTATCCGGGACACCCTTCAGGGCAAACCAGCTGGCCCCCACAATGCACCAGGCCTCTGTCCTATCTGATAAAAGACTAATATGCAGATTGACCATCACTCCAATACAATAAGATGGCTGCCCCCACGTGGTCAAAGATCTTGCTCTCATGTGAATACAAGATGGCCATCACAAAATGGCCAGCAGGGGAGGGCATTTGGGAGGGCCCAGGCCTGCAAGGAAGGGCAGTTGTGGGTGATCAGGCAAGCAGGGGAGGGCAGTTGGGAGGCACCAGGCCTGCAAGGGAGGGCAGTAGGGGCTGATCAACCCTGCAGGGGAGGGCAGTTAGGGCTGACCAGGCCGGCAGAGGAGGGAAGTTAGGGGCAAAAAGGCTGGCAGGGGAGCAGTTAGATATCAATCAGGCTGGCAGGGGAGTGGTTAGGGGGTGATCACGCTGGCAGGCAGAAGCGGTTAGGGGCAATCAGGAAGGCAGGTAGGTGAGCAGTTGGGAGCCAGCAGTCCTGGATTGTGAGAGGATCCGACTGCCTGTTTAGACCTGATCCCACCAGGATCGGGTCTAAATGGTCAGTTGGACATCTCTTGAGGGGGCCCAGATTGGAGAGGGTGCAGACTGGGCTGAGGGACACTGCCCTCCATGCACGAACTTCGTGCATTGGGCCTCGTGTGTGTGTGTGTGTGTGTGTGTGTGTGTGTGTGTGTGTTTCAGAGAGGAAGGGAGAGGGAGGGAGAGAAACATCTATGATGAGAGAGAATCATTGATCGGCTACCTCCTTCACACTCTCTACTGGGGATCGAGCTCACAATCCAGGAATTGAACCATGACCAGGTTCATAGGTTAGCTAGCGCTCAATCACTAAGCCACACCAGATGGGCTTAAATGGCTTTTAAAAAAAGAACCAGTTTCTGTTCACTTCCATTTTACATAAATACCCATTTCATCATAGTCTGGCTCTCATGCATCAAGGTTCAGCAAACTTTCCAGAAAGGGCCAGAAAGGCATATTTTCAGCTTTGCAAGCAATTGCCCAACTCAGCAGTGGCAGCCGAGTATAGCCACAGGCCTTGCATACTGGCATAGGGTGGCTGTGTTCCAGTAAAACTTTATTTGCAAACACAGAAGGTGGGCTGTTTGTCTCTGTGGCAGACTGGGGAAACCAGGGGAGCATTCTCTGGCTCTGTCGAGGTTGAGGGACTGCTGCTCCCCATGTGGTCCCAGGGTGAGGAGGCGCCAGGGGCATATACCAGGTCCAGTATTTAGGGCACTCTTGGGGGCTCTCTGGTGGGAGAATCTGGAAGAGGCGTCTCCTAATTCTGCCTCTGGAGAAGGGAATGAGGCGACATGCGGTGAGTGTGGTTTCTCCGGGAACAGAGGCAGGAGTGGCAGGATGCTGCCTCAGGGAAGTGCTCTGAGACCGTGGGTTGAACTCCGGCAGTCCACCATCCTGCCCTTCCCTCCCAGAAAACTGGGTGCCCTGAAAGCATGGCACCATGCAAGCACTGCTTTGGCGTCAGCGCCTCACTCAGGGTGGCAAACGGAAGTGTCAGAGCCGGTGGGCCGACTGGAACAGTGACATTTGGGGGCTGTGGGAAGTGGGGCTTGCACCCAGTGCCTGGTGTCAGCCTTCAGATTTCAAGGTTGGGGCACCCTGGGCTTTCCTTCATGCTGCCACACTGCCAGGTGACCAGGCCAGCGTAGGAAGCTCGCAGAAGCCCCAGCTGTCTGAGACCTGGTGCTCCAGGCCTGGTGTTTCAGGATTCTTGGCCAAATCAGAGCCCCCTATCGTTCCCTCATGTTGGCAAAGCCGCGTCCACAGTGTGGGTTCTACTGTGCCAGGTGATGACTGTCCCCGTCATGTGTCCTTTATTGGGAGCATCTGCCACCTGTTTGTCTCTGAGGCAGACTTGGGACCCAGGGGTGCGTTCTCCGGCTCTGTCTGGAGGTGTTTGTAGCCCAAAGGGTGCGAGAGCTACAGAAGGGCAGGCCTAGGAGCCCGAAGCCTGCAGAGCTTGGTCAGGGTCCAGACAGCCTTTTCAGCTCCACAGCGCCCAGGGGCCAGGAGGGGCCAGGGCCTGTGGGTGTGGTGTGTGCCCCTGGCTGGGTGCTGACAGGCTGAGGTCACACCCAGGTCTCCCTAGGGAGACTTGTCCTTGTACTCGGTATCCCCCTCTTTTTCTCCAGCATGAGTTACTTCTGTGTGTGTCCTCTCTGTCCCAGCCTTCACAAGTGTCCTCCTTTAACTTGGACCCCATGTCATGGATGGTCCGGCCCCTGCCCTGAGCTCTTTGCCCCCTGCCCCATTGCTGCAGGTGGCCTGTGAGTATGGCATGGTTCACGTGGTCTCCGAGATGGGGGGCCCCAAAGGCAAGGATTACTGCATCCTCTACAACCCACAGTGGGCCCACCTACCGCACGACCTCAGCAAGGCGGTGAGTATTGGACTGGTGGCCCTCCTGGACCCCTTTCAGCTTGGGCTCCTGTCTGTCTTGCTGTCATCCCTCCACCCCTCTGCCCAGTGTCCAGAGAGGCCCTTGGAGAGACTGTCCCTGGCAGAGAGCCAGCTGGGGGAAAGAGCTTCGAAGGACCTCCGCTGGAAGGGGTGCCGTGGGGTCTGGTCACACTGGAGAGGCCTCTGGGCAGCCCTAACGGGCGTTAACCTCTCTGGTCGTGAATGAAAGGCATTGTTCGGAGTGCAGCCTAGAGATGCCTCTGGTGGAGGCACAGCCAGGCTTTCCTGTGCGGATGGGCTGGCTGCCAGAGGGCCCCAAGAGGAGCGACAGTGGGGGCGGGCAAGGGCTCTGCTCTTCTTGTAGGGACCCCTCTCCCTGGTCTGGCCTCCCTCCTCCATCAGAGGCCCTGGAGGATGCTCTGTGGGTGAGTTCTCACTGCAGAGGCTGGCGCTCCTGCCCCTTGTGTCCCATCCATAATGGATGCTAGAGGTGGATCTGGAGACGCAGGGAGGATTTCTGAGGGTTTGCTCTGAGCACACACCACCTGTCCCTCCTGTCTGCCTTGCGTTTGGTCGGTGTGTCTGCAGGGCCTGCCCACTCTCCACCTCTCATCCTTTCTTGGTACAAGGGCCTGGAGTCCAGGGGGACCTACGGGGAGGGGGCATCAGGATGGCGCTCACTGGGTGATCTGGATACTGAAGGCTCGGCATGGCTGGGCAGATTCCTCCTCGGTTCCCGTAAGGACTGGGGCCCACCCTAACACTTCCAGAACAGCTCCTATGAGCTCTGCCTTCCCCCAGTCTCTCTTGCAGCTGAGGGACTGGACGACTTCCATGCTCTGCTCTGCATCCGACCTCCCTGCCAAAGGCTTCAGCAACCAGATTCCACTGGTGGCTCGGGGGAACTGCACCTTCTACGACAAAGTGAGGCTGGCCCAGGGCAGCGGGGCACACGGGCTGCTCATCGTCAGCAAGGAGACCCTGGTACAGCTGCCTGGGCGCCTCCTGGAGGGCAAGGGTTGGAGGTGCCCTGAGGGGGCCGGGAGGAGCCCCTGGGCCCCAACCAAAGTGTGCATGGGTGCTGGCCAGGAACGGGCAGCCACAGCCAGGAGAGAGGAGTTTGGTTTGCTGACAGCTGTGGACTCAGGCCTTTGGACCCTCATCTTGGAGGGGGTTTATCCCGGAGCAGTCCTGTGAGTGGGAGGATACAGGGCCTCAAGGCGGAGCTCTGAGGGTGACTTTACGGGCCCACCTGCCGGCCTCCTCAGGCCCCAGCAGGGTGGCTTGGCTCCTGACCCCAAGGTTTGAGGGCAGGTTTTCCTCTCCTAGTGGGAGGTGCTGAGCCTGTAGTCCTCCCTCCTGGTGTGTCCCCTTCCTGTGCTGCACCTGATGACCCAGCACACACGAGGGAATCTTCCCCTCCCTTAGAGAGAGGGCCAGCTAGCTCTGTGGCCATGCCATCAGGAGGGGTTGGCTGTTGGTGCCATCCTGGGTGGGCCTTGGTCAGTCAGCAGATCTGCCTCCTCTGGACTCCCAGGTCCCCCCAGGAGGCAACAAGACACAGTATGAGGAGATCGGCATTCCCGTGGCCCTGCTCAGCTACAAAGACATGCTGGACATTTTTAAGGTAGGGGGTCCCTCCCCCTGAAGTCTGTTAGGCCCTGGGTCTGAGGAGGTCGTGGGCAGGGCCTGTGGCAAGGCCATTCTGTCTGGGCCTGCCCAGGGGTGGGTCTTGCCCACTGTGAGTCAGCCACATCGTGAGGGCAGCCTCCAGGGCCATCTGATGCCAGGAATGGAGACCAAGGCCCTGAGTGCCCTGTGCAGCTGGTTAGAGTGACCTGGGCCCAGGCTTGGCCAGCCTGGCCTCCCATACATGGAGAAGGAGCACCGCTCCCTCTGCCCAGGCTGTCTGACCCGAGGCCCCTGTTCATCTTTGATGTGGGGAGCTGGGTCTGGGGCAGGGTGAGCATCATTATATAAGTAAACAGGAATCTCCGTCTTTGTGAAACTTCCAGAAGTTCACAGTAAGCGCAGGCCTCACACCTCGCCCCGATGGGCCGCCTGATTAGCACAGGTGATGGGCGCCCTCATTCAAGCACGTGCACATCTGGGCTCCGGGCTGTGTTCCTGCACGCAGGGCTGCTGGCTGGTCTCCATGCACAGCTTGTTACGTCAGAGCTGATTGCTTTGGGGTCAGGAATGGTGGGAGAAGGCAGAGGGCAGGGGGCCTGGCCTTGAACTCTGATGTGTTCTCCGAGGCAGAATTTTGGCCGATCGGTGAGGGCAGCGTTGTATGCCCCGCACGAGCCCATGCTGGACTACAACATGGTCATCATCTTCATCATGGCCGTTGGCACCGTTGCCCTTGGGGGCTACTGGGCTGGGAGCCGCGACGTGAAGAAGTAGGTATCCTTCCTTTATGTGTGTGTGTGTGTGTGTGTGTGTGCACATGTGTGCACAGGTGTAACTGATGGGTGCCCCTAATGCTGGGAAGTGAAAATGTGAGAGTAACAGGACTGCTCAGAAGAGAGGTGTCCACACCCCCAGAGAGCCTTCTGGAATACAGTTGCTGTGAGTACCTGGGAGACCAGCCAAAGGCCCTCTGGGTCCTGCTCCCCGAGATTGTGCTCTGGCACTGGGATATGAGCCCAGGCCGTCCCCGCCCGGGGCGCACTCAGGAGACAGGTTCTGTGGGCAGTCTCAGCAGTGTTCAAGGGCATCTCACTGGGAGCCCACCTGCAGGAGCCTTGTCTGCGAGGACCCTGAGCTCCTGGGCAAGGATGTGAGGCCCAAGGGGCAGGTCTGGCTCTCCCGTTGGAGGGGCACTGTGGACACAGTGGGTCTGGGGAGGGCGGGCAGGCTAGCAGGTAAGCTGTCTGCCAGTCCTTCTCAGTCTCTGGCCCTTAATCCTTTGGCTGTGGCAGCTGGCCAGGCGTCCTCATGACCTGTGTTTCTCAAGAAGGTATATGAAGCACAAGCGGGATGACGAGCCTGAGAAGCAGGAGGACGAGGCTGTGGACGTGACGCCCGTCATGACCTGCGTCTTTGTGGTCATGTGCTGCTCCATGCTGGTGCTCCTGTACTACTTCTACGACCACCTGGGTGCGTCTCCGCGGGCGGAGGCTCCTCTGGAGAAGCCCAGTGGACAGGAGGGCGAGAAGAGGGCTTCCGGTGGTTTGTCCCCCCCTTCACCGGGTGAAGGTCACCCTGCCCAAGTGCACGAGTGCACGGGGCCCTCCTTGGGGGGTGCTGGGACCCCGCAGCCTGCCTGTCCCCTCACTGCCACCCTGCTCTGCAGTCTACGTGATCATTGGGATTTTCTGCCTGGCCTCCTCCTCGGGCCTCTACAGCTGCCTGTCGCCGCTGGTCCAGAGGCTGCCATTTGGTAAATGCAGGTGAGCTTCCTGAGGTGGCCTTTGCCCAGCCCCACTCAGCCCCTTGCCCCGGCTTTGTTCTTGAGGTCCTACACCCCAACCTCTCCTTGGCTGTCTCCATCCTCTGGCCCCCGAGGCTCCAAGTTCTGCTTCCATGATTCAAGGACCCCCCCCCCCCCCCACACACACACTCTTCCGTGGTCCTTGGCCAGGCTGGCACAGCACAGGCTGATGGCAGGTGCTCTCAGTGCTTGCTGGGTGCTCATGGGCCTTGGGAGCAGGACAGGATGGGGAGGTGAGTGGGCTTCTTCAGTCCTCCCGAGGCCTCTTCCCTCTCCCCACCTTCCCAGACAGGCCCAGTGGGGACACACGGGCGGAGTGGGATGACGTGGGGGCATGTGGGCACTGGCTGGGCAGAGTGCCTGGCAGGGCAGGGCAGGGCTGGGCCACCTGGCTGGATGCACTGGTGGTTCAGGCCTGGAGGCTCCCTGCTGCCAGAAGCCCAGTTTGGTTCTTAAGGGTAGATGGGCAGCTACTCAAGGGTTTAGACAAGGGGGACAGACCTTTTTTTAAAATTATATATGTATTTTATTGATTTTTTTACAGAGAGGAAGGGAGAGGGAGAGTTAGAAACATCAATGAGAGAGAAACATCAATCAGTTGCCTCTGCACACTCCCTACTGGGGATGTGCCCGCAACCAAGGTGCATGCCCTTGACCAGAATCGAACCCAGGACCCTTTAGTCTGCAGGCCGATGCTCTGTCCACTGAGCCAAACCAGTTAGGGCGGATGAGACTTTTAAGGCTGCCATACAAGGGTGAGAGGTGGGGACCTGGGATAGGCCGGGAGGTACGGTCTGAGCTGAGGGCTCCCGTGGGCTCTCCTGAGCTCCTGTGGGCTCTTGTGGGCAGGCTGGCTTGGAAACTGGCCAAGGGTTGCTCATCCTAAGTGCTGCCAACCCCCCCCCCCCCCTTTCCTCTGCTCTTGGGGACCTCAGGGGAATTGTGGGTAGGTTTACCAGAGAACGGGAAGTGGAGGAGGGCAGGGCCAGGTGGGCAGGGTGGGAGTGGCCCCTCTGAGAGCTGAGCCTGGAGGACAGCAGGAGTCCTGGGCTTGTTGGATTCGGACTTAAGGGGGCTGAGGGGCTTCCGGGTAGGAGTTGAGATGACCCTTCTGGGTGTTGGGTGGGAACAAGGGTGGAAGAGTCAGAGGTCATTTGGGGGGTGAGGGGCATGCTGCCCATGACAATTGCCCCCTTCTCCCTTGCCTGCCTCAGGGTCTGCAGCAGCAGCCTGCCCTACTTCCACAAGTGCCCTCAGGTCCGCATGCTGCTCCTGGCATTGTTCTGCGTGGGTGTCAGTGTGGTGTGGGCAGTCTTCCGGAATGAGGACCAGTGAGTACAGCCCCTGGGTCTTAGGGCCTAGGAGGCCCCCCCTCTTGAGGGCTGTCCTCAGATGCTCTGAGTGCTGGACTGCAGTCTTCCTGTACCTCCCCGGAGGCCATTTGGGGGCACCTGGAGCCAGTTCACCTCCTTGGTTATCAAAAGCCCTCCTTTCCGTCCCCTGGAAGCCGTGGCCGAGAGGCGTCCAGGTGTTGACCGGGCTCAGCTGACAGCTGCCCAGCCGTGGCTGCCCTGCTTGCCTCCTGCGTCTAGTTTCATTTGACTTGTCTGGGTGCCACATGAACAGTGATTGGATCTGGATATGAGGTGCTGCAAACCCTCTTGGCCTGGGCACCCCGAGCCGTGTTCTCCAGGATGGCCTCAACGGGGCCCCGGGCGGCGGGAGGGGACGCTGCCCCTGGCGCCACTTGTCCCCACTGCTCCCGAGGTGGTGCCCAGGGGTGTGCTCAGCCAGCAGCCTCACGATGGCTGGGGGAGGCTGGCTGGCTTCTCCGAGCACTTGCTCCCCCAAGCTCGGCCTCCCCTGCGAGGCAGCGCGCCTGCCCTGCGGCCTGGAGCCCGGGCTGCGCTAGGAGGACAGAGCAGGCCTGTTCCCGCCCAGCCCCCTCCTGCTATCGCTGACACCATCTGGCGCTCTCAGCTCTCAACGAGTCTTTCCCAAGGCAGTTAAATGTTCTTGGCGGCACCTCCTTTTGGAGCCATAACAGATTTAAGTGGCAGAAGGAAAATGGGAAAATATTTTGAGTCCTTTGTACACAAAGAGAACCTGAATTCTCACAGTTAAATCTAAGCCAAGACACTTCTCTGTCGTATAAAATTAGAACGGGCCGTGGTTCCTGCACCTCTGGGTGCATGCGGCCAGCATGTGCCCACCCACCACCTTCGAACTTGGTCTGAGGCCTCTGATGAGTGAGGTGGGCAGACAGAGCCCGGCCAAGGTGCAGGGCGAGGCAGGAAGGGGAGGACAGCCCAGGCAGGGCTGCAAGGTGGGGGATCTGCCACCCCCAAGGCCTCCGCGGTGAATGCCCTCTGGCCCCTCTGGCCCCCGTCAGGCTAGTTCTTTCTTAGAGCCGCCATGCGAGGCCTCCACAGCACAGATCTAACATGCAGGTCCAGGAGTGGCTGTGGGAGGCAGCGCCTGTGGTGTTGGGTTAATGCGGATGTTTGAGACGGGTCTTGCCTCTGCTGCTTGTTCCCACGGGACCGTTCGGGGGACTCCGATCTCATCCTCAGAGCCTGCCCCGCGGGTCTGAGCCCTCATTTCCCCCGGGGCTGGAAGGGTATGTAACCTGGCTGGGCACAGGTCCTCACCCATCCTGTGATCTGGGTACGAAAGCCACTGCTGTAGAGGGACAGAGGACCCAGCATTGTCTGTCTGTCTGGCCTCGTGGTGTCAGAGTGGAGGGTTCATTTATCCTCTGCCCTCTCATCCATCACTGCCCCCCCGTCCCAGCGAAGGGGGGTCTGTCCCCCAGGTTTTGGAACCCACATTGCTGCCTCTGGCAGTGCCTGAGCCTTCGAAACATGGCGAGGCCAGGCCCAGTGCGGGGCGTTTCAGACTCGGGGTGTGGGTAAGGTGTCTGAATAGGGAGGGACCGGAGAGGGAGTGGCTCTTGATGGAGCCTGTCCAGCAAATGCTGCTCTGCCCTGCAGGTGGGCCTGGATCCTTCAGGATGCGCTGGGCATCGCCTTCTGTCTCTACATGCTGAAAACCATCCGCCTCCCCACTTTCAAGGTGAGGATCCGGGGTGGGACCCGGGGAGCCCGAGTCCTGAGGGCCTTTTCTGTGTCAGCCCCATGCCGTGAGGGGCCAGACATGCCTGCCACGCAGCTCTGTCCTGGCCTCTGAGCTGGGCCTGAGGTTATTGTTTGCAAGGCCTGGCGGGAAAACTTAGAAACACATGGGGAAGGAAGGGGACCCACGGCTGACCCATCAGGAACCCGTCTCCCACCTGCTCACCCTTTCCCACGACCGGGGCCTGGACCGGGCCTCACGCTCCGCCCCGCCCGCCCTGCAGGGCGCTCTGGACGCTCCCTCGTCTCCTTTGCCCAAGGCCTGGGCAGGTGTTCAGACGCCCAAAAGGCTTCATCCAGGGGAATAGTCTGAGCCTTGTGAGGGGAATTGGGGTGTGGGGGTGTCTCTGCGTCTGTGCCAGGGGGGTCTGTGTGCTGGAGTGCTGGGCCGGCCCTCAGGACGTCTCTCCCCAGGCCTGCACGCTGCTGCTGATGGTGCTGTTCATCTACGACATCTTCTTTGTGTTCATCACGCCCTTCCTGACCAAGGTGGGAGCCCTGCCCCTGCCCCGCCCCGCCCCCGACACGTCGGAACCCCATGCCCACGCCACTCTGACGCGGCTCTCCTGTGCTAGAGCGGGAACAGTATCATGGTGGAAGTAGCGACCGGGCCTGCGGACTCCGCTACACGGGAGAAGGTGCGTTCAGACCCTGGTGGCTGGAGGGGGCTGTGGGCTTGGGCTGGTCTGCAGGTGTTGCCTCCTCTCCCCACAGCTGCCCATGGTCCTGAAGGTGCCCAGGCTGAACGCCTCGCCACTGGCCCTGTGTGACCGGCCCTTCTCCCTCCTGGGTTTTGGGGACATCCTGGTCCCAGGTATGGGGGCTGGACACGTGGGTGGGTCACCCGTCTGCCCTGAGGGCACCCAGGTGTCCTGGTAGTGTTGGGTTGGGGGCCGGCAGGTGGTGCGTGGTCGAGGTAGCCCCACTTCGGCCCTGGGGACAGCTCTGTTCTGTGGGTCATGACTACACAGCCGTGCCTGCCTGGGGCTGGCTGCCCAGGACAGAGTATGGCCTTGTCAGCCCACTGCGCCCCGAGGTGCACCCAGGCGGGACCTCCCTGCCCCTCCATGCTGTGAGGTGTGCACTGGCCCAGGCTCTCGGGTTGCAGCTCCACTCTGAGCCGGCAGGGTGGCCATCTGTGAGAGCAGTGATGGCTGCTGGGTGAGACCAGCACCGTGCCCGGCCTTCCCCGGCACGGGCTCCCCAGCTCCGGTGAGGACCGGCATGCTCTCTCCCCAGGGCTGCTCGTGGCGTACTGCCACCGGTTCGACATCCAGGTGCAGTCGTCCAGGGTCTACTTCGTGGCCTGCACCATCGGTAAGCACGGCCCTCGGACCCCATCCTTTCTCAGCGGCTCAGGGAGCTGGGGGGACGGGGCGGCGCAGCCTCTGCTCATGCAGTCCTTTTCCTCTTTTTTGTGATTATTGCAGTTTTTCTTTTCTTGTTTCTCCCTTTTTCTCTCTCTCCTTATTTCTCCCTTTTGTCTTTCTCTTTTTCTTGCTTGTTTCCTCCCTTCTCTTTCCCTCTCTCCCTCCATCCCTTCCTCTCTTTCATTGGTTTCTTTTATTACCAAAGCCAATGACACAGAAGTGATTTTTTCTCATTTTCTGTTGAGCCCTGATTGTTTTTAAAAATTTCCCAGCTAGCCTGGCCAGTTAAGAGTACCAGCCTGCGGACTGGATGGTCTCGAGTTCCATTCCAGTTGCAGGTTCAATCCCCAGCCCTGACTGGATGGAACTGGGGTGTGTGCAGGAAGCAACCAATCAATGTGTCTCACATTGATCTCTCCTCTCTCTCCTCTCCCCTCCTTTCCACACCCTCTCAAAATTAATGGGAAAATATTCTATGGTAAGGATTCAAAAAATCCTTTTTTTGGTCCCCACCCTGCCAGCTCTCGAGGAAGAGAAGTGCATCATACACTTTCTCTTGTACACACCTGCCTCCTCCTGCGGGAGAGCCAGCTGGTGTTCCCTTTTGTCATGGGCAGAGAACAGGCCTCGCAGCTTCTATGCCAGTGGAGAGACCTTGTGGATGGCACTATAACACAAGAGGGCACAGGCTGGCCCTCAGGCACATTTGGGGTCATTTCAGTTTGGTCCTGCCCACCCTGGTATGGGAACATTTCTCCCAGTTATCGTCCTCAGAACTGCTCTGTAAAGACACAGTGGATGGTTTTCCCCGTCTAAACCAGTGTGCCAGGAGGTCCCCGTAGTTCCGTCACTGGAGTCTAGATCGTACACAGCTGCCTGCCGTCTGCATCCTCCCAGCGTCGGCCTGTGAGGTCACTCAGGACACACGGGCGTCGGCATGGTTGCCTAGCACCCTCCCTAGGCGAGTGCACCCGGGAATGGAGGTGAGGTCAGGACAGGGCCCAGGTGGATGCCAACTCGGGCTCTGGGGGAAGCTTCCAGATAAAGGCTGCTTTTCTGGAAACTTGGTCCTTTGAAGCTATTCCAAGATCACTGCTGTGAGACTAGTCCAAGCGAGTCCTCGCGCCCGCTCTCAGTGCCCAGCGGTGGCTGTGTCATTCCAGCTGCCTCACTTTATTCTCTCTGCGTGTGTATGCATACATGGCCACAGTCATGCTCACGCACATGTAATGCAGGTTTATTCTGAGCTGTGAGCGAGCTGCAGACGTCACGCCCCTTCACCCTCCGTGCTTCACCAAAGGCTTTTCCGGGGTCATGATTAAGTTATCAGAGATTTGATTTCCTAATTCTGCGTGTATATTATTGTAATTAAAAATTATATCTCTAACTAAAAGCTTATAAAAACGAGATATTTGAGCATATTCACAACTCTTCAGCTGCTTCTGTGGTTCCAGATGCTCCCCACAGCTGCCACTGCTGAACAGAAAGTCCTGGGATTTCCTCATCTCCAGGCGCCCTCCCCTCCCCAATGTCCCCTCCCCTCCCCAGTGCCCCCTCCCCTCCCCAGTGCCCCTCTCCTCCCCAGTGCCCCCTCCTTTCCCCAATACCCCCTCCCCTCCTCAGTGCCCCTCCCCTCCCCAGTGCCCCTCCCCTCCCCAGTGCCCCTCTCCTCCCCAGTGCCCCCTCCTTTCCCCAATACCCCCTCCCCTCCTCAGTGCCCCCTCCCCTCCCCAGTGCCCCCTCCCCTCCCCAGTGCCCCCTCCCTTCCCCCAGAACCCCCTCTCCTCCCCAATCCCCCCTCCCCCATGTCCTGTCTTCTCTCTAGCCTCTCAGCTACTCCAGTCTTCTTCTTGAAACCTGATTCTTATCTTGCCTGTCCCCTCAGGACTGGGTGGGCCATATGTCCTGGAAGATGTCAGAAGGTTCCATTAACTTCTGGAAGTACCCAAATGTCATTGGCTTGTCCCTGTGTCACGTCTGGTACCCAGTGCTCCCAGCATCCCTTCGAGGGGGAGGGGGTGTGGCCTTGGGGACCACTGGCCCAGGTAACACTGCTTGTCTCTGTCCCTCCAGCCTATGGCATCGGCCTCCTGGTAACATTCATGGCCCTGGCCCTCATGCAGCGTGGCCAGCCAGCCCTCCTCTACCTGGTGCCCTGCACGCTCATCACCAGCGGCGCCCTGGCCCTGTGGCGCGGGGAGCTGGGCATGTTCTGGACGGGCAGTGGCTTTGCGGTGAATACCAGTTTGCTATGACTGTCTGCGAGAAATAATAACCCATAAGCCTTAACTAGAATTAAAGTTGAGTAAAGCCTCCAGTTTTACAACTAAACCCTGCAGCCCCTCCTGTGTTGGTGTCTCCCCATTTCCAGAAGATTGTGATTTGGGTGTTGTGTCCATGTTGCTGGTGGCTCAGCCATCCCCGTGGAGGGGATAATGTGTGGCCGCCATGCCAGCCGTGACTGGAAGGTGCTGGTCCCACAGCACAGTAGCACCCACTTGCGTGGGTACTGGCTTTCACCATGGAGAACCCAGTGTTAGGCTCGGGGGGTGACTGGAGCCCCTCTGCCAGGGCCAGCGCTGTCACAGCTCGGGCTCTGGGCTCTGCAGGGGTCCTGACATTCAGGCCCAGCCATGAGGAGTGACAGCAGGGAGAGTGCCGGCCAGCCTTCCTCGCCTGTAGGTCAGCCAGCACACTGCCCAAAGGAGGGGTATCCGTGGGGCTTCCCCACTGAGGGTGACACGGCACACCAGCACGGTTGAGTGTGGTGTTGCCCAGAAAGGACCGGGGCTCCAGGTCCGACACTGACCCGCCTGGAGCCAGACCCCTTCCCAGGCCGTTGGGGAGGGCCTCCTGGTTCTCAAAGGGTCTCAGTGCCCCCACAGAACTGCTGAGCTGGCACTAGAAGGTTCAGGCGAGGGGAACAAGCCAGTGGCCAGTCAGGTTTCTGCGCCAGGTCCCCCTCCTTGCGGCCTGCATGCTGGGAATAGAGAGGGGAACGTCTGGTCCATGGGCTGTACAGGGCTGTGACATCATTTGGTCTGGCCCTGCCACGGCATTGGGGTGAGTTAACTAAGTATGTGACTAACCGTGGCAGGCCAGTTTTTAAGTTGATAATTTTTTGTGGCCCGTGAATTATGTTATAAATTTCCAAATGGCCCTGGGCAGAACAAAGGTTCCCCATCCTCGGCCGAGAGCCTGACCCTCTGGGCACAGTGACTCCTGCCTCCTCCCCTGAGGCCCCGCTGGCCTCGCCCACACCTCACCACTGGCTCTCTCCTCTTCCAGAAGGATCTACCTCAGCCTCCTTGGGTGCCAGCCTCGGCCGAAGGCCCACGGCCTCTGAAAGACTCCGAGGTTGTGTTTCCCAAGCAGCCTCCGGGAGAAGCACAGGCCAAGCCCACACTGCCCAAGGAGCAGCCTCGGGAGCAGGCTGATCCCCAGGATGTGGCCGGTGTGTCCACCCAGGAACCCGGGAGCCCTGCCGGCCACACCCCTGAGCCTCCAGGCCTGCCAGGCACCTCAGCCTAGAGGACAGCGCAGCCTCGGCCCTCGCCGCCCTCCAAGACTGGACCTGCCATTCCCCCAACTCGGTGCTCTGGTCTGGCCGACGCTCACATCTCTGCCTCCTCAAGCCCAGCCACACCTGGACCTCGGCCCTGCTCCCCGCTCACGTGGCCACCGCAGCCCCTTGGACCGCCGAGGTCCCCACCCCGCGTTCCCAGCCCCACGTTCTTCTAGTCGGAGTCTCGGGGGAACCCCTGCCGCTGATGGCTGCACACCTGCCACATTCGGTGCTCACACCATGCTGCTGCTCCCTCAGGTGCCCCTGGGGGCCCTGTCCTGGGCGGAGGGGAGTGGTCTGCCCCCAAGGCCATGGCTTTCCTTCTGCAGCGCAGCTGTTCCGATGCGAGAGCCTGGCCTGGAGGTGTGGACTCAGCCCTCGGCCCCGCTGGCACGGGGTCTGCACCCTCCTCTGGACAGGGTGGGGAGCCGGGCTAAGAGCTGCCAGCAAAGTGGTGGTAAATGGACGGGGGCTCTTGGTCTGAGCCTGACCCTGGTTCCTTCGTCAGCCTGGGAGTCTGCAGCCTGCGCTCCGTCCAACCCCTCCATGTCTTAACAAACAGCCACGACTTTCCAAAATTCCAGAGGTGTTGCCTCTCTTGGACTGCCCTTCCTGGAGGCAGGATGGCACCAGGCCAGGTGGCCAGGTCCTTGGGGTCCACAGGGCCCGACACCCTAGGGCCCTTAACAGCCAGCTCTGTCCTTGGTGTCAGCTCCGCTCAGCACAGGGGCTGGGCTTCCCGTTCCACATCCCGGGCATCTGCACGCTCTTGACTGCATTCCAGCACACGCCTCCCTGGCCTCCAGCTGCAGCGCGAGCAAGGCGAGTGTCTGCGAGGAGCTTCTGGAACGTGGGGGAATATTCTGGAACTGGCATTTTGTTTTCTACCTCTGAACCTCATGACGCCGCGGTGGAGCTGGCCCAGGGGCCCCTTCCTGGCACCCTCCACCCACCATCGTGTTGCATGTGTCACCACCACTCGGAATGGAGGTGCCCTGGGGCTACCGACTGCCAGGACTCTGTGGTCCTCGGACCTTGCCCCTCCCTGTCCGTCCACGCAACCTCCAGACTCATGTTCAGAAGGTTTTCCATCGGAGTGACGTGAAGGCACAGACCTTCCAGCCATGTGGTCCCTCCTGCGTCTTGTAGACCATGGGAACGGGCCAAACCACAATCCACTCCAAAAATACCAGCGCCAGTCAGACTGGCAGATCATCTTTGTTAGCCACGCTTCTCAAGGGAGAACTTTTATTCCTCAGAAAACAAGATGTCTTCCACCTGTTTCCCTGCGTTTCTCCTGGGAGGGAGAGCAGCTGACTGACTTTTGGCCCCACGGGAACTCCTCGGGGCGGGACCTGGATGTAGCCTGGGCAGAGGACCACGAGGACCCTGTCTGACCCTCAGCCTGCACCTTAATCTAAGCCATTTTGTACATCGGTGTCAAAGATGGGAATCTCTTTCGTTGTGGAAATTAGACAAATGTCACAGGATTTGAAGGCGATGTTAGTTCCTACAATTTTTGTTTGCAGTTTTGGCCTTGCTTCTATTCAAATCTTATAATTAAACAGCTTTTGATATGTAGGACTTGATCTTGACCTTTTCTGAGGTGCAGTGAGCTGGAGGAGCCTGGCACCCCACTGGGCACACGGTGGGGCTTGGGGGGCGCGGGGGGGCCGTCCTGCATTGTCACCTGCTTATAGGTGTCGGGCAAATGGTCAGGCTGGTGTGAAGCCGGGCTTTTGCTGCAGTGCCTCTCATGGGGGGAGGGGGGGTCGTCATGCGTTTCAGAGTTGAAGGAAGTCTGTTCCCATGTCTTGGATACTGTTAGCTCATTCACGGCTACCTCAGAAACCGGAAGATCGCCGATCGTGGGGCTGCAGACCTGCCATAAAGGTCAGTGGCGAATGTTTGGGACTTTTCAGGCCACACAGCTTCTGTCACAGCGAGTCAGCTCTGCCGCTGTGGCTGGGAGCATCAGACAACGTGGGCAGACGGGGTGACTGTGGCCAAAACTGTTGGTGGACACTGAAATGCGAGTTCCATGAGTTTCCACGGATCAGGAAACATGCTTTTTTTCCTGTGCAGACAGGCAGGGCCAGATTGGGTGACCCGCTCCAGAGCGAATTTACATTGGGTTGGGGATGGCAGCGCCCTTATATGCAGTCACAGGTGGGAGGCCTTGGTGAGTTTGAGGGCTGAGCTGGTGGGCTTGGGACGCAGGTGTGCGATCAGACGTCCTCGGGACGGTTTCAGTTTCTTGGATGGTCTGACTCCTGGAGTCCAGCCAGCTTTCTCTCCTGGCCTGTGTCTCCCGAGGCGGGGAGCTTACACGTGGCCCTTGAGGATGACTATATCGCCCTACAGTCCTAACAGTCTTCCGGGCGGGGGGCATGGTGTCCCGGGGGGAATACGCAGTCCATGTTGGAAGGGAGAGGAGCTGGGCTGCCTCGTGGCCCCGCCAGGTGCATCCGAAGAGCTGAAGCCATTGCTCCGGCCAGGCGGTGAGGAACACCTGGAGAACACCAACAGAGGAGCGGCCCCCAAACTCCCGAGCCGCCCTCCTCACTGCTGCCGGCGGGCATCCAGAGAGGGAAGGCTGAGAAACCAACCCGCCTCGGCGCCTGGCCCACAGGCCTGGGGAGACATTGGGGAAAGGGAGGAATCTGAACAAAGCGTGCTGGTTCACAGGGTGTGCACATTGGTTTGTTGATGTCTCACGGTGATGTAAGATGCCAGTAAAGGGGGAAACTGAGTGCCAGGTACTTAGAAACCCTAGTACTACCTTCATGGCTTTTCTGTAAACCCAAAACTGTTCTAAAAGCAAATTTATTTTTTAAAAAAATAGTGTACTTATTCACACAGGGCACCTGTTCCCACGCTCTCTGAGCATCTGCTTCTGCAGATCCCTGCGCCCCTCCCCTGCCCAAGCCCCGACCACCTGCCCAAGCCCTGCCCTCCACCTGAAGCAGCCCAGCCGACGGCCCCCAGCCCCTGGCTCCCAGGCACCGGGTGCCCCCCCCCCCCCCCGCTGGAGCGTCACCTGGGCCACAGCGTCCTCTGGAGGAACTGAGAACTGAGAGAGGCGGAAGGGGTTCACCTGCGCTGGGGAAGGGGCGCAGTTGGGGCGGGCAGGGGAGGTATGGGGAGGGGGTGAGCGCCCCTAGCCGGTGGCTCCCGGAGCCCAGGTCCCGCCCCCAGTCCAGGCCCAGCTCCCAACCCAGACGCTCCCTGAGCCTGAGCCGCCCCTGCACAGGTGCCGCCCCCTCCGCCCAGGTGCCACCCGGCTCCGGCTCAGCCCGCGGTGCCCCCGCCCCGCCCGGCTCCCTGAGGTCCGCGGGCTGCGCAGCGGCGCTGGACGCGGCGCAGAGCGCGGTGAGTCCGGGACCAGGAGCGGGTGGGGGGTGGGGGGAGGTCCTGAAATGGGCAGAGAGGCCCCTCTCTGGGCCTCCGTTCCCCGGGCGTCGCGCTGTGTGGACGTGGCTCCGTAGATGCTGTGTGACCAGGTCGGTGTGAGTGAGGCTGTGCGGACAGGCGGACTGGCTGTGCGCGCAGAGGCTGTGCAGTCCCCTCTGGGGGGTACATCCCACCCGCGGTGCACACTGTGGGCAGGAGGCCCCAGGACTCCCACCCCCGCTGCCGGTTTCCTGGCCTTTCTGTGAGTTAGTGTGACTAAAACCAAGGTGGTCCTCAGCCCGGGGTCCGGGGGCGGGGGTGGCCGGCGGGCAGGGCTGCAGAGCTCAGACGGACAAAGATGGGTAAAGACCCACGTGTGTTTGATAAGGGGCCGCTCTGCTTCTCTGCCTCCCCATCTCAGTGTCTTAGCTGCCGGGAGTGAATAAGATGACAAGGATTTGGGGTAACAGTTTGGGGAGCGTGTGGTTATGAACTGGGGTGGAGGTGTTTGCTGGGGGGTTAGTGACACCACACACACAGGAGGGCCGCTCTCGCCACACATTTCCTGACGCTCTCCAAGTTCTCGTGGTCTCACTGGAAATGTTTGTATTTCCCACGACGTGGCTGAGGATGGCCCAGTCCTCAGCCCCTTCCCCATCCTTCAGGGGTCAAGGCCAGGCTCCGGGACCCCCTACGGGAAGGCCTGGGTGTTGGGAGGGCCAGAGGTTTGGGGAACGTGTTTTCACCCCCCGATCCCCCCGGCCCCGTTCGTGTTCGGTGTGAACCAGGCACAAGGGACGCCGCCTTTGGTGCATCGTGACTCTGGGTGGCCCCCACAGCACCTCTGCCTGTGCCCCCGGGTGCTGATCCTGCAGACCCAGAGCCCACCCACCTCCTGCAGCCCTGGCCAGGGGCTGCGTGTGTGTGACCCTGTGTGGTTGTGCCATGTGTGTGACCACACGTGTGACTGCATGTGGTCATGATTGTGTGTGGTTGTGCCATTACATGTCTAGGGTTGTATACGATCGTGTGTGCCTGTGTGGTTACATGTGTGAGGTTGCATGTGATTGTGTGTGGTCATGATTATGTGTGGTTGCATCTTTGGGTGTGTGTTGTGTGTCTGTGTAACTGCATGGTTGTGCATGCAGTGATAGTGTGTGATTGTGTATGCTTGTGTAATCACATGTGATCATGTGGTTGTGTCATTGTATGTGGTTGTATGTGATTATGTGTTTTTGTGTGTCTGTATAACTAAGTTTGTGGGGTACAGTTGGGTATGTGATTGCGTGAGGTGGAGTGTGTGGCTACATGTGTATGAACTCCCCCTTGCAAGTTTCCTCTGGAAAATGGGACCAGAGTCACTGCCTCTGACACGAATGTAACAGCCATGTAACCTGAGTCCGTGTTGCAGTGGGCAGCCCTCTTGTCCCAGCAAACAACAGTCCAGACGTATGTCCATGCCCTCATGCAGTGGATGCGAGTGGGTGGGCCCGAAGCCCTCCCGCTGTGTGTGTGTGTGTGTGTGTGTGTGTGTGTGTGTGTGGTGGTCAGAGTTGTCTCTGCAGAATTCCAAAGGCACAGGGTGCAAAACATGTGGCTTGCAGTGTAGATAGAGCATGCTGGGCGGCCTTTTGTCAAGGCTGGGACTTTGCCGGGAGCAGCCTGCTGCGGAAGGGTCTGCTCCTGTTCCCGCAGCCGCCCATTCAGGTGGGGAGCGGTGGCGGGAGGGACTGCAGAGTGAGTGCTTAGAGGCAGGTGTGCCCCTGGCCATGGCAGGTGAGTCCTGTTAGTCTGGAGGAGGCTGGGACGGAAGCAGCGGGCCTGGGTCTGGGCTGCTGTCCTCTTCCTTTGGGAGAGGAGGGGGAGAGGGACAGGCGGGGAGAGGGTGTGTGTGATGGAGCCGTGTGGATGCCACTGTCTCTTCATGGCTGAGTTGCCTCAACCTGGACAGCAGCATCCTGGGGGCCGTGATAGAGAAGTCACTAGCAAAATGGGAGGAATTTCTGGAATTGTAGGAATTGTGTGCATTTAAGAGAGGGAGAAGGACTGAAAGAGACAGAGAGAGGCAGAGTCAGAGACAGAAACAGAGGTAGAGGGGCAGAGAGATAGACAGACAGACAAAGAGATAAAAAGCCAGAGATAGAAAGAGACAGAGAGATAGAGGCAGACATAGACAGACAGGGAGAAGCAAGCGATAGATATAGAGGAACAGAGGCAGAGACAAGACAGAAAGACAGAAAGAAGCAAAGAGAGAAAGAGAAGCAGAGAGAAACATACATAGAGACAGAGAGATGCCGAGACAGAGAGACAGAGAGACCGAAGCAGAGAGGAGATGGTCTCTGTAAGGCCCAGTTTGTCACCTCTAACTGGGGCACAGTTGTGCGGCCCCTGAGGGCTCACTCAGCTGACTGAAGGCTGTGCGCGCACAGGTGCGAGGCGTGGGCTTGGTGCTCAGGGCTGCTTCCCTGGGCAGAAGCACATCAGATCCACGTAAGCGGAGCAGGGAAATGGCTGTCCCAAGCTGATTATGTGGATCTGCGAGGCTCCAACATTAACCAGAGGATAACCTGTTCGGAACTGTTGGCTGGTATCTGCATAAAGCTTTGTTGTTTTACTTACTTTACCTCTGTTAATTAAAGAAAATGGTTCCTAAGAAAGAAAGAAAAAAAGAAAGAAAATGATTCCGGAATAATTTCAGTTGTAAAGATAGCAGGGGAGGCCCATCCACCCTTTACCCAGCTTCCACTGGTGTTAAAATCGTATGTAATGCCCGGCTGGTGTGGCTTGGTGGTTGAGCATCGACCAGTGAACCAGGACATCATGTTTTGATTCCACATTGGGGCACATGCCCGGATTTCGAGCTCCATGATTTTCTCTGATCATTGATGTTTCTCTCTCTCTCTCTCTTGCTTCCTTCCTCCCTGAAGTCAATAATAAAAAATAAAAAAAATTTATATCTTCTGTAGCCACAGCACAATAATCAGAACTAAAAAAATTAACGTTGTCAGCACTCTCAGAGACTTGATTCTAATTTCCTGTGTTCCCACTCAATCTTCTTTCTGTCCTGGATCCAAGCCAGAGCCCCCATTGCTTTCGGGATGTGCATTCATTTTCAGTGACAGAAGTCCTGAGTGACTGGAAGTTTCTTTTTTCAAACCTGGGCGTCTCCGTCTGTTTTCCTGGGAATCGCCCGGGTGTTTGTTGGCTTCTCCCCTGCACCCCACCCCCAGGATCTCCAACTCCATTTCCCCGATGCAGGTGATAACGCTGCGAGAGCACAAGATATCATCACCACAAACAGTTTTCTCACAGATACCGCTTCCCATGAAAACCTAACCAAAAGTCCACAGACAAAGAGAGAGAAGCAGACCAAACTTATTAAATTTCCTGTAGGCTTGCTGAGTGATTTATTTCATGAAGCCGGGTCAAAGGGGAGGGAGGTTTTGCCGGCGTGGTTTGGATCTGAGGAAGAGGGTGGGGGGGAGCAGGAGAGGCTGCGGTGCAGACAATGATGCCTGTTCCGTAAACACGCTTTGGCTGCAGAGGGACCGAACATGGGGAGACTCCTGGGATGGGAGGGTCTGAAATCTGGGTCCCCTTGGGCTCGCAGGAAGAAGAAGGTCCTGCAGACAGGTAGGCACGAGGTGACAGCATGGAGAGGGAGCCGGGGGAGACGTTTGGATGCCAGGGGCAAAGCTGAGGAGCAGTGAGGGGTTTTGTTGACGTTGATGGCTGAGCCTGCTGGGAGGAAAGGGAAGCCGAGCATTCTGCTTCCCCTCGGAGAGGACTGAGAGGACGAGCCCCTGTCTTCACCAGCGAGGTGAAACTGCCTGTGGAAGGCAAAGAGGAGATTCACAGTGGGCACGTGGCCGACGGCAGGAAGGATGAGGAGCTCGGGGATGTGAAGAGACAGGTTCAGGATGGGCCACTGAAAAGAGTGTGTGCTTCCTGGGAGGGAGCTCGGAACACCAGCCGGAAGGCTCACGGGCCTGGAATCCTGTGTATTATTAGTTATCGGTTGCTGCATAACCAATTACCTCCAAATAGAGCAGATTGAAAGACAATACTTATTATGCCAGTTTCTGTGGGTAAGAATTTGGGAGTGATGATCTGAGTGGTTCTGGCTGAGGGTCTGTCTCCCAGTCAAGCTGCTGGTTGGGGGCTGCCTCATCTGAAAGCTCGACTGGGGCTAGAGGAGCAACTTCCAGAATGGCTCCCTGTGTGGCTGTTGGCGGAGGTTCCTTCTCGCCACATGGGCCCCTTTGTAGTGGTGCTGGAGCGTCATCACCACATGGTGGCTGGATCCAGGCCTGCAGGGTGATCCCCGGGCGGGCAAGGAGGAGCCACGCATCCTTTGTAGCTTCGCCCCAGAAGTCACGCGCTATCCCTTCAGGCACAGTAGGACTGAGTCATCAAGCAGTCTGCACTCAGAAGGAGGCAAATCGGGCTCTGTCAAAAAGAGGGGGGCGAAGGCGTGGTGGGCATTTTCAAACCGCCACATCCTGTGACCCCACGGCCACCTAGCTCCTGTGTGCCTCCGTTTCCTCTTCCATCAGAATATGGCCGGCCTCCCAGGTGAAAATGTGTGTAAATATTTAGTGTGACACATTTCTCTGAGCACATTTCCATCCTCTTGAGGAGCAATGGACCAGCTGTACTTACCAAACTGTAATCCTTGAACTGCAAAGGCCTGCGTGCAGAGTGAGGTAACTCACTCTCTGGGTCAGTGTTGGGTGGAGTGGAGAGAGCGTTGTGGCTGTTCCCTCCCTGGCTCCCTTCCCAAAGGGCCGTCCCTGTCTCCCAAAGGGACTGCAGGGCACCCCGGGCTCTGCATCCTGGAAGAAACCATCCTGCCTGCCTTGCCCATAAGAACAGCTTTGCAAAATTCAGGAGAAAACAAGGGGGGGATGTGGAGGTAACAGCCGTGAGGCTACAGATAAGCACATCAGGGGCAGGGGCATAGCACGTGCAAAGGCCCTGTGGCTGGACTGCGCCTGGAAAGACTGAGGAAGCACGAGGAAGCTCGTGTAGCTGGATCCGAGGGAGGGAGGAGGCAGGAGCTGAAACAGAAACCAAAGATCAGGTGGGGCCTCGGGGAGTGAGAGCCATGGGGAGGTCTGAGCAGAGGCAAGACGTGAGGCCACTTAGATTTTTGGTGATGAGGATGGAAGCAGCTAGGGTAATGCTCTCCTTATCCCAGGGTGGAAATGGTGGAGGTGGCCCAATCCTAGATATATTTTGAAGTGAAGGTTGACAGCATTGTCAGGCAGACTGGAGGGGGGCTCTGAGAAAGGTATCGCCCATGACCTTGTGTCCTGAGCAGCCATAGAGACAGAGCTTCCGTCTGAGGGGAAAATCCACGAGAGGAGCAGGTATTTGGGGGGCATGAGAAGAGCTATCAGGAACTCGGGTGTGAATCAGATTTGAGATGCTCGTCAGTCACTGGATTGTGGTGACAGGTTACCACAAATGTGGTTGCTTGAAGCAGTTTCTGTGTATTATCTCGCCATTTCTGTGGGTCAGAAGTCTGGTCATGACCTCACTGGGTTCTCTGCTCAGGGTCTCATGAGACTGCAGTCAGAGGGCTGGCTGGGCTGTGTTCTCATACGAAGGCCTGACTGGGGAAGGACCCACTTCCAAACAGGTTGTTGACAGATGATGCAGGGCCCAGCTTGAGCTGGCTGTCAGCGGATAGCCACTCCCAGCTACTAGAGGTCGCTGCTCCAGCACGGTCATTTATCGTATTTTTCGGCGTATAAGATGACTTTTGAAATGAAAAAAAGTCAACCGAAAATCGGGGGCAAAAGACCAAAATTGCACAAAAATTACCTGCAGATCTTGACAGCAAAGTAAGTCTTTTCTTTGAAGTGAGGGGTAGTTTTATACAGCGAATATAGACCTAAACCTATGTTTTAACTGTAAAATTAGGGGGTTGTCTTATACTCCGGAAAACACGGTTCTTCACTAAGCCAGCTCCGGTCTGCTAAGGCAGAGTCTTATGTAATGCCATGCAATCATGACAGGGACGTCCCCATCACCTCTGCCAGATTGTCTGTTGTTTAGAAGTGAGTCACACATCCTGATCACACTCAAGGGGAGGAAATTACACAGGGGTGTGAACACCGGGAAGTAGGGGCCACAGGGGTCACTTGAGGTCATCCAGAAGAAGTTTCCAGTAGCCATTTGGACCTGAGTCTGGGCTGGAACTTGTAGCCTTCAGGGATATTATTAAAACCATAAACCAGTCGAAACCAGTTTGGCTCAGTGGATAATGCGTCAGCCTGCGGACTGAAAGGTCCTGGGTTCATTTCCGGTCAAGGGCATGTACCTGGGTTGCGAGCACATCCTCAGTAGGAGGTGTGCAAGAGGCAGCTGATCAATGATTCTCTCTCATAGATGTTTCTAACTCGCTATTCCTCTCCTTTCCTCTCTGTAAAAAAATCAATAAAATATATTAAAAAAAACAAAACAAAAAACAAACAAAACATAAACCAGAGGGGGTCATGGGGGCATGGCTCTATGTAGTTCATGAAAATAGAGTTTTTAAAATCTTCTTTAAATGTCCTTCATTTTAAACCTAAAAAGAATTTTAAGGAAACTTAGTTGCTGATTTGTAAACATAGGAAGCAAGTAAGAGAATGCAATTTTTCATTTCTTCTTTCCTTTTTGTTGTTGTTGTTTGTTAATCCTCACCTGAGGTTAGTTTTCTCCATTGATTTTTAGAGAGAGAGGAAGGGAGAGCGATAAACATCCATGTGAGAGAAACATCCATCAGTTGTCTCCTCTATGCACCATGACCAGAGATGGAACCTGAAAACCAGGTATGTGCCCTGACAGGGGAATCGAATCCCAACCTTTTGGCCTACGGGATCACGTATCAGCCAACTGAGCCACCAACCAGGGCTTAATTTTTATTTTTAAAATTGTTGCATAGCCCGATAGTGTGGCTTCGTGGTTGAACATCAACCTATGAGCCAGGAGGTCACAGCTCTGTTCCCAGTCAGGGCACAGGCCTGGGCTGCAAGCTCCATCCCCAGTGGGGGACGTGCAGGTGACAGCCCATCAGTGTTCCTCTCATCGATGTTCTGCCTTTCTCTCTCCCTCTCTGCCTTCCTCTCTGAAGTCAGTAAAAATGCTTTTTTAAAAAATTGTTGCATGTATTATTTATCTTGTGGACTAAGGTCTTTGGAGCTCCATTACATTTTGCCCCCTGAAGCCAGGGCCTCCACCACCTCACCCTCGGCCTTGGCCTTGGCCTGGGTCTCCTTTCAGAAAGCTCTGCGTCTGAGGTTCACTCTTTTTGGAAGCAAACGCTGGCAAGCAGGAGAGTGCATTAAGGACACGCTGGCCTTAAAACGAGGCTCTCCCCCAGGACGCTGCAAATGGGCATTCCTGCCTCATCCACTCTCACGGCTCAGCTCACAGCCCTCTTGCTTAGGGCCTCCTTGGAAAGCCCCCAACCTGCTCCAGACCCCTCCTGGCACATGCAGTCAGAAGGGGAGTCAGGTGGCCAGGCGTCCTGATTTCCAGGTTCAAGCGGGAGCAGTTCAGGTGGCCGAGGACGATCGGTCACCGCGGGGGGCGTGGCTCGCTCAGCGCCATCACCGCCGAGCTGGGTGCGAGTCTCCCACGGAGGAGAGTGTACAGTGGCCTGTGACGAACCACAGGCTCATGGCGGGGGACGGGGGGGAACGGCAGCGCCAACAACTCACCGTTCGGTTCTGCTCTGTATCTCAGTGAACCCTGCAGATCTTAGATCTGGCGCCGATCCGTCTCAGAACCAGCGGGACCATTCCTGGACCTGGGGCCAGCGAGCCCCTCGCCCACTCCTATCTCTTATTTATTCCTCAGCTTTGTCCGGGGGGTTCTCATGTAGCTCCCGAGCTCCAGTGGTAACTTATCCTCCGATGTGGCTTCAAAAACATTACGCCTCATCCTGTCAAGGCTTTCTCCTCGCTCAAGGCTGCTGTGCGGAGCCGGGGCGGATGGGGGGGGGGGGGTGCTCTCTCTTATTTCTCTTAATCAGCTATCTTCCCTCTTTCTACTCAGCTTTTATATCCCATTCTCTCCCACTCCCGATCTTTGCAAAAAAATAAAAATAAAGCAAATTCTAAAAGAGATTGTGTAGTCTGAGATTAGGGGTGTCAAGGATCTTCCAGATCCTTCCATCCCTTTGCCTCTCTCTCTTAAGCAAAACACCCACTTGTCTGAGACAGGCTGTCTCCATTCCATCTGAGAGAAAAGAAAAAGATACATCTAAGCGGGCATATTTGTGTTTCATCTACCCAACACCAAATCATTTATTTGGCTGACTGTTTTTTTAAGCCCTCCATGAACTTTACATCTTGGCCAGAAGTTTACTTCGATTTAGAAAGATGGTGTTTGGGGAAATGTGGTTATGAGATGGATGTTACCTTAGGACTTGATGATTACACCGTGACGACGCCAGCTTCTGCTTCTCCACCTGAGATGGACGAGAAAGCAGCTCAGCCCTAGCTGGTCTGGCTCAGTGGATAGAGCGCCAGCCTTAGATGTCGGCCTGCAGACTGAAGGGTCCCAGGTTCGATTCCGGTCAAGGGCATGTACATTGGTTGAGGGCACATCCCCAGTGGGAGGTGATCAGGAGGCAGCTGATCGATGTTTCTCTCTCATCCATGTTTCTAACTCTCTATCCCTCTCCCTTCCTCTCTGTAGAAAATCAATAAAATATATTTTAAAAAAGAAAAGAGAGAGAATGCAGCCCAGGCGGGTCGCTGCCGGAGGCGCATCACCCACTTTTTGCAAAGCCAATAAGTACACGGCCCATTTCTTCTCTGGCAGCCTCGCCAGCTTTTCACTCAAGCAGGAGAGGCCTTGTCTATGCCAACCGAATGCAAAAGCTTTGCAGGAAGACGAGAGAAGGTGCAGAGGACCCGCTTCTGTCCTTGAAGAACTCTCGGGCAGCCCATTGTCTCTGGGAAGTGGGTGCATCCGGGTAGAACTCTGTATGCGATTCCCACGCCGCCCCTGCCACCCCCCATTCTACCCTCCGTCTCTGCATGTGACAGCCCCAGGGACCGCCTCTGTGTGGCCTGCACAGCGTGTGTCCTGCTGTGACTGGCATCACGTCCTCCAGGCCCACCCACGCCTCAGGTCCGCCAGGGCCCAGGTGTCTTTGGGAAGAACAAACGTGCAATGGCTGGATGTGGCGGGTGCTGAGTGATGAGCTGGGAGGGTGTTGGGGCTGAGAATTTTTTTTTAAATATGCATTTTTAAAATTTTTTTACAGAGAGGAAGGGAGATGGATAGAGAGTCAGAAATATCGATGAGAGAGAGTCATCGATCAGCTGCCTCCTGCACACCCCCTGCAGGGGATTTGCCCACAACCAAGGTACATGCCCTTGACCGGAATCGAACCTGGGACCTTTCGGTCTGCAGGCCGATGCTCTCTCCACGTTTACGGCTTGGGGCTGAGAATCTGAACTTGGTGCTGAGGGTGGTAGGAGCTGTGGAAGAGCAGGAAGTGATGCCGTCATGGGTAGATGGGTCAGCTTTCTCCCTCTGGGCACAGCTGGCGTTCAGGGCACCCTGGGCACAGTGGGGTGCGGATCCACACCTCTGCCCCCACCCACGCCATGCCAGGAGCACCCGAAGGTGATGACCAGCGATGTTCCCAGATGTCACCAGGGTCCCTGGGAGCAGCAGCAGAGCCGGGTGAGGGCTCCTGGGTTCGGCAGAGAGTCTAGTTGTATGAAAAACATCGATAGGTAGGGGCAAGCCTGGAGTTAGCAAGGAAGCCAGTAGCCCAGGGAGAGGGTGAAGGTGTGAGAGCTGGCACAGGTTGGTGGAGGCCCTGGAGAGGAGAAAGGATGTAGACTGGCTGCCAGGTTGGGGAGTGACCAGCAAGGAGGGCAAGGAGGAAGGAGGAGTGACAGAACACTGGGGCTTGTCTGGAGCCGTGGTCGGCAAACTGCGGCTGGCGAGCCACATGTGGCTCTTTGGCTCCTTGAGTGTGGCTCTTCCACAAAATACCACGGCCTGGCCGAGTCTATTTTGAAGAAGTGGTGTTAGAAGTTTAAGTTTAAAAAATTTGGCTCTCAAAAGAAATGTCAATCGTGTGCTGTTGACATTTGGCTCTGTTGACCACTGGTCTGGAGTATCAGCGGATGGGAGAGGTGGTACCCAATTGGATGCAGAAGTAGCTACTGTGATTGGCAGGCCTGGGGGACAGGTGGGTGGGGCACCCCATGGGGACACTGTGATTCCCAAAGAGGGGGATTCTGGGAAGACAAAAATGACATTGTTACCGACACAGACGCGAGTACTAAGGGCACAGATCTGATCGACCAGAGGTGGTGAGGCCTGAGGGAGTGGGTCCCAGATGGGTCAGGTTGAAGCTGGAATGCGGACACTCGTCTTCTGAGGCCCAGCCATCCTGACCCCGTCCCCTGACCCAGAGGACAGCGGGGGAAGGCGTTCTCCCTGCAGAGACGCCCAGTGCCCGGACAGCCTCAGCCCTCTCCCAGGTCAGCACGGGGCAGCACTGTGACAGAGGGAACCTCACAGGGTCTTACGCCCGGCGTGGGAGGCCTGGTCCTGCTGGCGGCTCCAGGGGCAATCATTTCCGGCCTTTTCCTGCTCCGAGAGGCGCCACCTCCCAGGCTCTCCGCTCTTCCTCCATCTTCACAGCCTCCTCCGTCTGACCCTGCCTCTTCCGTCTTAGCCCCTGTCACCCAGGGTGGCCCCACCTCAGGGTGTTTTATTGGCCCCTCCTTCCCCGTGTGAGGTCGTGTGTTCCCAGGCCTGGGACCAGGGTGGGGGCGTCGCTCTGCCTGCCGCCAGCACCCAAGCGGCACACCGTTCCTACGGAGGCACCAGACACTCGGGCTTTCTGGATCCGGCGGTCCCTGCCTTCGCGGAGCCTTGCAAGGTTCAGAGGCAGAGTTTGTGGCCTGATTTCTCTCTGCTCTGCGCCAAGCCTGCCAACTGCCAGATGGGGTTTCTCTGCCCTTCGAGGGGGGCCTCGGGGGTCGAGCCGGGGCACGGGTGGGTGTGCCAGGAGCCGGCCCAGGCGCCGCCCGGGCTTTCCCCTCGTCCGTCCGCAGACCTGGCTGTGGGCGCTCCTCACTCTGGGCGTTTTTGTGGAGACTCGGTGCCAGGTGTCTCTGTGGTTCCGAGACCTCGTCCCCACGCCAGCTCCTCCTCCTCACATTCCAGTTTCCAGCAGTGCCGCTCGTTCTCTTTCTTAAAAGGTTTCCTTCCTCTTCACTTTCTATAACATAAACTCACCCTCTCAGCCTTTCCACCCTCACTCCACCGCCCGGCCCAGCCTGGCACCCACGGCCGCTTCCCCTGTTGGTGGATCTGACTCCTCGGCCTCCTCTGAGCGGGTCCCTCAGCGTCTGTCCTTCCGTGTCTGGCTTCTCTCACCGAGCCCAATGTCCTGACGGTTCAGGTTCGCCATATGGTGTCAAGGATCAGTGCTTCCTTTTCTTTTTTTTAATCCTCACCAGAGGATATTTTTCCATTGATTTTTAGGGAGAGTGGGAGAGGGAAAGACAGAGAGAAACACTGATGTGAGAGAAACACATCAATTGGTTGCCTCCTGCACGTGCCCTGACCAGGGCCCCGGAGGAGCCTGCAACCGAGGCACCTGCCCTTGACCAGAATCAAACCCCGGACCCTTTGGTCCCAGGCCTGAGCCTCTCTCCACTGAGCCAAACCGGCTAGGGCAGTGCTTCCTTCCTCTTCCTGGCTGATACTCATTCATTCACTCATCAGTGGGCACTGGGGCTGCTGGGAGTCATGCCGCTGGGAGTGTGTGTGTGCAGTGCTTGTGGGAGTCCCGCCCTCCGTTCCTTTGGGTGTCTATTGGAAGGGGAACTGCTGAGTCATACAGTGACTCTGTGATTTTTTGAGGAACCACCCACCTGTTTTCCAGGCAGCTGCCCCATTTCTCATTCCCACAAACAGGGCAGGGCGTAAGGGTTAGGTTTCTCCCCATCCTCACTGACGTTTGTTATTGTCTGGGGTGTGTGTGTGTGTGTGTGTGTGTGTGTGACAGGAGCTGTCCTAATGGCTGTGGAATCTCTCTTTTGAAACTCCTTTCCTTTGTGAGGAGTTGAGGGCTGACCCTAAGGCCAGAGGTCTAGTTCCATGCTAGTTCCGGACGCGTAAGGCAGTTCCTCCGGTTTCTGCTTCCTGGGGCCCACGACCCACACAATCCCCCGCCGGTGAGCGTGAAGAAGCCCGGGGGTGACGCCCCGGTCCCTCCCAGGATTGGGTCCCGTTAGGGGAGCAGAGGGACCGTGTGGCTCCCGGCTGACAGGAGCGGGTCCCCCGGGGGCGTGTGAGCCACTGCCGTGAGGTCCGGGGTCCTGTGAGCAGGAGCCCCAGGAGCTGACAGCAGCCCCTGGCCAGCAGCCAGAGAGAAAGCGGGGCCTCAGGCCTCCAATGTCGAGAAAACGCGTTTTGCCAACAGCAGCAGCTGGAAGCGGACCCTGCCCCAGGACGAGGGTGCCCGCAGCCGCCTGAGGCTGAGCAGGGGAGGCGGCTGAGCCACGCCGGCAGCCTGACCCACGAGGCCTGAGAGAATCAGCGTGCATTGAGGCACGCCACGGCATTCCCGGTAACTGGTCACAAACCAAAGCTGACAAGACACCCGTCCTCGCTCGGCCCTCCGCCCGCCTCCTGCCACCGGGCTCTCTGCATCCTTTGTTCTGACGGTCGGAGCATCTGTTCCTTCCACCGGGCACGCACTGGATTCTTTTCCTATTTAAAAAAGTATGTTTTATTGATTTTTTACAGAGAGGAAGGGAAAGGGATAGAGAATTAGGAACATCGATGAGAGAGAAACATTGATCTGCTGCCTCCTGCACACCCCCAACTGGGGATGTGCCCACAACCAAGGTACATGCCCTTGACCGGAATGGAGCCTTGGGACCCTTGAGTCTGCAGGCCGACGCTCCATCCACTGAGCCAAACCAGTTAGATCTACTTACTGAATTCTTATCCATCCTTCGGAATCCAGCTAACTCAGGAAGCCTCCGCTGGCCCCTGTCTAGATCAGAGCCCACAGCCCCAGGGATCTCTCTCTATTTTTTGAGCCTTTATTGTTGCCGTAATGTTACATTATTTAGGCCTCTGCCAGGAAGGTTTAAGCTCAGAGAGTCACAGCTGCCTCGTTCAGGCTGGGCACCCAGCATCGGGCAAGCAGGTCACACGCACCGGACAGATGGGGCGGCGGATGAATGGCGCTTCTATATTCGATGCTGAAGGGCGGGAGGGCCCCTCCCGGGCCCTAATGACGGTGATGACAGGACAACTCAGAGAACACAGGGATCCTCAGACCCCGCGGCGGGGCAGGGGGCCGGGCTGAATGAGCGCAGTGTGTGTGCGGGGGGGAGCTCACACACTCAGTGTGCGTTTCCAGCCTCAATCGCAGAAGGGAATCTTGGTGTCTTTGTCCCCGAAACATTTCATCAAGCGATTCTTAGAGATTCTTGGCTCCTCGGCGGGCAGTTCAGCTCAAGTGTGAGAATAAAGGGGCGAGTGTTGTGCGGCCTCGCTCCCCGCCCGCCCGGTGCCCGCCGCCCCCGCCGTCTCCCCTTTCCCGTCCGTCCGTCCGTCCGTCCGCCCGCCCGCCCCGGTGGTGGCCGTGCAGAGGACCTCCGGACAGAAGGCCCTCCGCATCCTCCACACCCACCCGCTTCTGTGTGAATCCCATTAGATGTCGCCGTCACGGCCACGTCTGGAACGACGTTTGACTCAGCAGCAGGCCCAACCGAGTGGACACAGAATCCTCCGCCCAGGGACATGCTTCGGTGTCAGACGAGTGTGCTGTTCCTCGGAAATGCACGCTAAACGGTGGCCCGCATTGTGTCGGACACCCAGGCCTGCTCTCCACCCCCAGGAGCCTCCAAAGGGACCCCGTGACCTTCAGGGAGCCTCCCCCCCCACCCTCGCCCCAGCCGAGTGGCATCTCCACGAAGCCCGGCCAGTGAACACAGCACAGGGCTGTCACCCAGCTCTCCTCGCGGTTTTCTTTTTTCTTTCTTTTTTAAAAAATATATTTTATTGATTTTTTTACAGAGAGGAAGAGAGAGGGATAGAGAGTTAGAAACATCGATGAGAGAGAATCATCGGCCAGCTGCCTCTTGCACACCCCCTACTGGGGGTGTGCTCGCAACCAAGGTACATGCCCCTGACTGGAATCGAACCCAGGACCTGTGTCCGCAGGCCAACGCTCTATCCACTGAGCCAAACGGTTTGGGCTTCGCTGCAGTTTTCTGATGGGGAGGGGGGTGTCCAGGGGTGGAGGCAGCCTCGGAGCCGGGCCTCTGCAGGAGGCTGCTGGTGACTCAGCCCTCTGGCGGGAAGGCTCCTCTGGGGCTGGGGATGCTGTGGGTTTGGAGGAGGGGTCTGCTCAGGTTCGGGAACCTCAGAGAATTACTCCGGGGTGGGGGTGGGGGCTATGTCTTAAGGCTCTGTCTTAGGGCTCTTCTGGTCTCGAGGGGCAGAAACCACCTGCCTTACGTGGAAAAGAGACGTTGTTGGCTCTTGACAAGACGTCTCAGAGGCTGAGGTGCCAGGGCTCAGCCTGTCTCCATCTCTCAGCTCTGCTTTCTGGGGACGGAGCCCCCGGGACCCCCAGAAGGACCGCAGCCCTCTGTCTGGAGACTTCTGGCCTCTATTTATTACCAGGTGCTAAGAGATAATAAATCCGTGTTCCTTTAAGCCTCTGGGTCTGTGGCAATGTTACAGCAGCCCCAGAAACTCCTACATGTTCTTTCTAGCAATGGGCTCCAACGGCCTCCAGAGAGACTGCGTGCACAGCTCACGTTTCTATCATTTAAATATATAGTCCAGGGGCCGGTGCATGAAATTCGTGAGCGGGGGGGTCCTGCACCCTCTCCAATCTGGGAGCCCACCGGGGATGTCTTATTGACGGCTTATGCCGCTCCCAGCGGGAGCAGGCTTAAGCCGAGGTCTGGCTCCCTCTGCAGGAGCAACCAGGCTGATCAGGGGAAGGCACCGCCCCCATCACCCGCTGCTGCTGCCACTGCTGGCCATCGCAGCCGCCAAGGCATTTTCATCAACACGGACTCCATCCCTTCACCACAAAAAAAAATGACGACTTTCTTTAGGCATTTTCAAGATGTCTCCTTCATAGGATATGGCATTTCTTTCTTTTTCTTTTTTTATCCTCACCTGAGGATATGTTTCCATTGATTTTTATTTTTTAAAAAAAATATATATATATATATATATATATATATATATATATATATATATATATATATATATATATAATTGATTTTTTTACAGAGAGGAAGGGAGAGAGATAGAGAGCTGAGCTAGAAATGTCAATGAGAGAGAAACATTGACCAGCTGCCTCCTGCACACCCCCAACCAGGGATGTGCCCGCAACCAATGTACATACCCCTGACCGGAATCGAACCCGGGACCTTTCAGTCCACAGACCGACGCTCTACCACTGAGCCAAACCGGTTTCGGCTCCATTGATTTTTAGAGAGTGTGGAAGAGCGAGAGAAAGACAGAGAGAAACATCAATGTGAGAGGGACACTTTATGTATTTATTTATTTTTTATTTTTAAAATATATTTTATTGATTTTTCACAGAGAGGAAGAGAGAGGGGTAGAGAGTCAGAAACATCGATGAGAGGATCATCGGCCAGCTGCGAGAGGGACACTTTAATTGTCTGCCTCCTGCATAAGCCCTGACCTGGCCGTGTGCCTTGGGGGGTGGAACTGTGGCCTCCTGGTTCATCGCTAACGCTCAACCACTGAGCCACCCCAGCTGGCTTTCTCTCCTTTTTAAAAAATTATCTTTATTGTTCCAAGTATTACATCTGCCCCCTCTCCCCCCCTTTGCCACATCGAAGTTTCGAATGAGATCAGCATTTCAGTCGGCAGATGCTGAGTAACGCAGAAAGCCTGTGACGCGGCCTGCTGCACGGCCAGCAGGCCACGCTTTAGGGTAGGGGTGTCGAACTCAATCAGAGAAGGGGCCAAAATCTAAAATCCAGCCTAAATCTCGGGCCGAATGGTTTACTGAACAGTCATAAACTGTCATTGTGATGGAAACGCAGCGGAGAGCAGTGATGACAGCGCGGTTCGGGCCACATTGCAAGGCCTGGCGGGACGGATTTGGCCCGCGGGCCTTGTGTTTGACACTTGTGCTTTAGGGCTTTGTAAGATGAGTCTGCTGGTGCCCAGGGCGCTGTGGACGGCTGCCACATCTGCGCAAGGTGGCCCCGGGGAGAGGAGCACCCTCCAGCGCTGATGTCTCTCTGCCCCTTTTCTGCCGGCGTCCAGGAGGCCGTCGGAGGGTCGGGAGCCATGGAGCCCGCCGCTGGGGACTTACAGCTCGTGCCCGGGGCGACCAAGGACGTGCCTGCGCCGGGCGCCGCGCGCTGCCGAGTGGCGCTCTCCGCGGCCGTGGCCGCCGGCATCACCATCCTCACCCTGGCAGTCCTCGTGGGTGAGTGGCCGGGGGCCCGCGTGGGCTCGTACGCTGGGTGCCTCGCACACTGGGTGCCTCGCACACTGGGTGCCTCGCACACTGGGTGCCTCGCACGGGGACGCTTAGGGGTGGCTTCCTGGTGTCCGCGGGATGGCCCACAGGCAGAGGGCTGAGCGTGCAGGCGTGGAACCCACGGACACGGCGAGCAGACCAGGCACCCACCGAGGTGGGCGGGCACATGGGCAGGAGGTTAACACCTGCGTGATTTCATTCTCCACAGCTGGGCTCTCCGAGGACCCTTCCGCAGCCGGGAGGAAACGGACAAATAGGGACAGAGAAAAGAACTTATTAAAAGTCTTGAGAGCCCTGCCAGGGTGGCTCAGTGGGTAGAGCGTCAGTCTGCGGACTGAAAGGTCCCAGGTTCGATTCCGGTCAAGGGCATGTGCCTTGGTTGTGGGCACATCCCCAGCAGGGGGTGTGCAGGAGGCAGATGGTCGATGTTTCTCTCTCATCGATGTTTCTGATCCTCTATCCTCTCTCTTCCTCTCTGTAAAAAAATCAATAAAAATATTTTTAAAAATTAAAAGTCTTGGGAGCCTGGCCGGAGTGGCTCAGTGGTTGAGCAGTGACCCATGAACCAGGAGGTCAGGGTTTGATACCCAGTCAGGGCACATGCAGAGGCACCTGATCTTTCCCCTCTCTCATCACTGATGTTTCTACCTCTCCCTCCCTCTCCCTTCCTCTCTCTCAAATCAATAAAAACATATTTTTTAAAAAATAAAACAGAAGTCTTAAGAAACTTGAAAAGTATTTAAAAACGAACAACTGTCTATATCCCACCACACAATGGCTCCCATTTCATATTTGTCCCCAGTAGACACTGATAGAGTTTAAGACGAAACATGCAAAATGCTGAGCCGTCTGTGCGGTGTGAGACCGCAGTTATAGAAACCACAAAGGAAGTTCTTCTCTCCCAACAGATGGCGCTGCAGGTCCCGCGGGCGGGGCTGCGTCCCAGGCGTCCACGCGGCAGCCCCGAGCCCCGGTGGCTGTTTAGAGTGGAATCCACTAAAGTGAAATGACCTTTAAAAATGAAATTCCCCCGTCCCCATCAGGCACGTTCCACAGGTGGCTCGTGGCTGCTGCACCGGACGGCGCAGATCTAGAACCTTCTGTGGTCTCGGGAAGTTCTGTGGCTCCGGATGGGCTTATTCTGAGAGGATAAGGTTCTTACGGTTTCATTCGCGACTAGGAAAGCCACCTTGCGTTCACGAGGTGATGATAGCAAGTCGTAACTTGGCAATCCTCGGGGGGTCCCCTGATTTAAAAAAAATATGTATCTGTGGAACATCAGGAACATCTCACAGCTGGGCACAGCTCACCACGGCCCCTACTGGCTCTTGGCATCAAGTGCAGGAAGTTGGACGTGTGTGTGTGTGTGTGTGTGTGTGTGTGTGTGTGTGTTCACATGTATGTGTGCGTATGCATGTGTGCCCATGCACGAGGGTGTATATGTGTGTGAGAGTGTGTCTACGTAGGTGGGTATCCTTGCACCAGGGAGAGGAGGAGGCAGCGGTTCACACCTTTATTCTAGAAGCACAGTTACATTTTGCGACTAAGAGATAAACGTAATCCCCAGCGGGACCCCTGAAACCAAGGAAGGCTTTAAGAAGCACTTAAAGAAGTACTGGGTTCAGCCAAGACCGGTTTGGCTCAATGGACAGAGCGTCGGCTTGGGGACTGAAAGGTCCCGGGTTCGATTCCGGTCAAGGGCATGTACCTTGGTTGCAGGCATATCCCCAGTAGGGGGTGTGCAAGAGGCAGCTGATCGATGACTCTCTCTCATCGATGTTTCTAACTCTCTATCTCTCTCCCTTCCTCTCTGTACAAAATCAATAAAATATTTTTAAAAAAAAGTACTGGGTTTGATTCCGGTCAAGGGCACATGTCTGGTTGTGGGCTCGATCCCCAGTAAAGGGCGTGCAGGAGGCAGCCGATCAATGATTCTCTCATCATTGATGTTCTTATCTCTCTCTCTCCCTCTCCCTTCCTCTCTGAAATCAATAAAAGTATATTTAACAAATAATAATAATAGTAATACATGTTTGCAATTATAATCATTTTTGCTAGTGTGTCCTTTTAATAGTCCCAACATATTTCATCAGTAAGAAATGTGTGTTTTCATGGTTTATTGGTTGCTATTGTATTAGTTTTTAGCATTTTTATAACTATCATTCCTTGCTAGTGTGTACTCTTCATTTTTAAAGGTGCAATTTAAAAAATATATATATTTTATTGATTTTTGTACAGAGAGGAAGGGAGAGAGACAGAGAGTTAGAAACATCAATGAGAGAGAGTCATCGATCAGCTGCCTCTTACACACCCCCTACTGGGGATATGCCCGCAACCAAGGTACATGCCTTTGACCGGAATCGAACCCGGGTCCCTTCAGTCCCCAAGCTCTATCCATTGAGCCAAACCGGTCCCAGCTAAAGGTGCAATCTTTTAAAATATATGTTCCTATTGATTTCAGAGAGGCAGGGAGAGGGAGAGAGAGAGAAACATCAATGATGAGAAAGAAACACCAACCCGATTGGCTGCCTCCTGCACGCCTCCTGCTAGGGATCGAACCCGAACCCCGGGCATGTGTTCTGACCGGGAATGGACCCAGCCACCTCTGGGTGCGTGGGCTGACGCGCAGCCACAGAGCCACGCTGGCCAGGCACTGGTGTGACCTTTGACACAATATTTCCCACCGCTGTGAACCCCGCTGTGAACCCAGAGGGGGGTGTCCTGGGCGGGGGCCTGCAGTGTCTGGTGTCCCCTTCCCAGGCTGCAGGTGGGCTGCTGCTTTGACGTGGAGGGAGGTGTCCTGGGGTTGTTCCAGCCGTTTCTGGCTGACATCGGCCTCAGGCCCCAGCCAGGCACACCCAGGGAGACAGGGGTGCCTGGGAGTGAGTCCTGCCCTCACACAACACCGGGGCCTCAGGCTGTGCTGCGCCGGGGGCATCTGGGTGGGGGCATGTGAGCCTGGAAAAGGAGGCTCTGTTACCATCAGCCAGACAGCCCCCGGGGAGCCAGCCCCCCCGTGTTTACCAGGTGGCCGGCCCCCGGGGACGGGCCTTCGCGGCCCTGAGCTGAGCCCGGTCTCCGCGCAGCCTCCCTCTCCGAGCAGGGCGTGGACGTGGAGCACACGGCCGAGCTGCGCGGGATCCGGTTCACCCGCAGCCTGCAGCAGGAGGCCTCCGACTACTACCGCGCGCTGACGCCCGCCCTGCAGACGCTGGTGAGGGGCCGGGGAGCCAGGGGGCAGGTGGGAGGCCAGGGGGCAGGTGGGAGGCCAGGGGGCAGGTGGGTGGCCGGGGGGGCAGGTGGGAGGCCGGGGGGCAGGTGGGTGGCCGGGGGGCAGGTGGGAGGCCAGGGGGCAGGTGGGTGGCCGGGGGGGCAGGTGGGAGGCCGGGGGGCAGGTGGGTGGCCGGGGGGCAGGTGGGAGGCCAGGGGGCAGGTTGGAGGCCGGGGGGCAGGTGGGAGGCCAGGAGCGCCCGCCGAGAGCAGCTCTCGTGCCCGGCAGGCTGAGCCGGGGAGACCCGGCGGGCGCGGGGCAGGGCGGCGGGCGCGGGCCAGGGCGGCGGGCGCGAAGGGACGGGACGAGGCCTGTGTGGCCTGGGCGGGCGCGTGGTAGAAGGCAGAGGAGAACAGTGCCCGCCGGCAGGTGGTCCTGCAGGGCTTGTGGCCCCGTGTGAAGGCTGTACATTGTCTTGGGGGAGCAGTGAGGGTCCCCACCGTGGCTAGGGGAGTGCAGAATGGGGCGGCTGCTGAGGAGAAGCCTAGCTGTGCACTAGAAAGTTAAACGCAGGGTCCTCCTAGGACCCAGCGTCAACGCTGCTCCTCGGTATCCACCCGAGAGAGAGAAGACACAGTCCACACAGAGCCTGCACACGCGTGCTCCCTGCACAGGATTCACAATGGCCCAGCCGCCCTCAGCCGGCGGACGGACACTCGGGGGTGGGCCCTGCACGGCCGGAGCACTCCTCAGCCGTGAGGAGCGGGTCCCTGACATACAGCGTGGAAGGGCCCTCGGTGAATCCAGGCTCTGCTTTAGGATTTAGGCACGGCCCTCGCCAGTTGGCTCAGTGGATGGAGCGTCGGCCTGCGGACTGAGGGTCCTGGGTTCCATTCTGGCCAAGGGCACAGGCCTGGGTTGCAGGTTTAATCTCCAGTGGGAAGCATGCAGGAGGCAGCCGATCAATGATTCTCTCTCATTATTGATGTTTCTTTTCTTTTTTAAAAAAAATTATTTTATTGATTTTTTACAGAGAGGAAGGGAGAGAGTTAGAAACATCAATCAGCTGCCTCCTGCACAACCCCCACCAGGGACGTGCCCGCAACCAAGGTACATGCCCCCGACTGAAATTGAACCTGGGACCTTTCAGTCCACAGGCTGACTCTCTGTCCACTGAGCCAAACTGGTTTTGGCTCATTGATGTTTCTATCTCTCTCTCTCCCTCTCCCTTCCTCTCCAAAATCAATAAAAAATATATTTTGAAAATGTAAGCATGAATTAATTAAAATTAACTAAAAGGTGAAAACCATTTCCTCAGTAGCTCCAGCCACGTTTCAGATGCTCAGGAGCCTCATGTGGATGGTGGCTGCCTGCGGGGCGGAGGTAGAACATCCTGGGACTTTGTAGAAGGTCCTAGGAGACAGTACGGCTACCGATGCAGGCAGTTAGGGAGTGGACTGCTGTGTCCATCACCCACAGTAAGCCCTGTCCCCGTCACCCACCGCTGCTCCCAGCCCCGGCAGTCACCAACCACGCTCCGTGGCTCTGCCTGATCGGAACGTGTCTCGTCCACGGAATCCCACGCTGGGTGGCCTTTCCGCGTCTGTCTCCTCCCACTGAGCGTCCTGCTGACAAGGTCCCTCCCCCTCGTAGCGAGTGCCGGTGCCTGATCCTTTTCACGGCTGAGTGATTTCTAGTGCGTGGGTGGACCCCACGTGTGGCTTCCGTGGAGCAATATTTTCACGTGAACAACTTCGGGATGTCCTCCGTGGCAGCACGTGGCTCTGGGCAGCGGCCGCAGGCGTGGGTCTCAGAGGAGGTGCTTCCCACCCAGGCGGGCCTCGTGGGGGACGGGCCGTGCTTGGCCTCAGCCCTGGCCGCTGTCTCCGTTGCAGTTTGTCGGCAGCTTCAGGAAGACAGAGCTGGAGGCCCGCTGCGCGGGCTGCACGGTGCTGAGCTACCGGTGAGCGGGGCCTCCAGGGCGACGGGACCCGGGCGGACACCGGGGCTGGGAGGCTCCGGCGAGGGGGGCTCGCCCTCACGCCTCTCTCCTGTCCGCAGGGACGGGAACACCAGCGTCCTCGTGCGCTTCCGGCTGCACTTCCTGCTGCCGGCCCTGCGCTCGCTGGACCTGGGCCGGGAGCGGGAGCTGCTGCAGCAGGGGCTCCGGGCGCGGCTGCAGGGCCACGGCGTCCCCCTGGCTGCCCACGGCACCATCGTGTCTGCCGAGCTCACAGGCAAGTAGGCCGCGGAGACCCAAGACCCTGCGAGGCTGGGGGGGGGGCGGCATTAAACTTTAGGTTTTCAATCCTCCCCCTCCCCCTGCTCCACCCTCAATGGCATGGACCAGGAGTGAATGGTCAGAGTGTAACCGTTTTCATCTTTGTAAATATGGAAGATGGACTCTGCTATAGGAGCACAAAAGCAGCCCAGGACAATGTCTGAGCGAATGGACACGGGTGTGTATCAATAAAACTTTATTTACAAAAACAAATGGTGGGGTTTGGCTCAGTGGAGAGAGTGTCGACATGCAGACAGAAGGGTCCCAGGTTTGATTCCGGTCAAGGGTATGTACCTTGGTTGTGGGCACATCCCCAGAGGGGGTGTGCAGGAGGCAGCTGGTCGATGTTTATTATATATATATATTTTTTTTTATTGATTTTTTTTTTACAGAGAGGAAGGGAGAGAGATAGAAAGTCAGAAACATAGATGAGAGAGAAACATCAGCTGCCTCCTGACCGCCACCCACTGGGGATGTGGTTTGAAACCAAGGCACATGCCTTTGATCGGAATCGAACCCGGGACCCTTCAGTCCGCAGGCTGATGCTCTATCCACTGAGCCCCACCGGTTTCGGGTATAAAAATATATTTTTATAAAAACAACAAGAAGTGGTGGGTCGGGTTTGGCCCATGTCTGCATTGTGTTGATCTCTGGTATGGAAATAAGATAAATTCTAAAATCTGAGGATGCACCACACTATTGTCAGATGGAAGACTGATCACCTCGCCCTGGCCCTGACCCTAAGGACATTTAGGGGCCCCTCCCCACCAGCCCTGGCCCACCAGCTGAGCCTCAGTGGCCTTGATGTCCGCACCAACACTCTGTTCCGTGGGGGGGGTGTCTCCTGGCTGTGCGGCCGCTGTGGCAGCCGCCAGCCCCGTTGGCTACGAACACTTGTCACGTGCTCCGTCTGCCTTCCTCTCAATTAAGTCAGACGTTTACGTGGCTCCCAGGTGCACAGAGCTGCTCTCTCTCCGCTTTGCAGCGCGATGTTCTCAAAGACTGTCTGTCGCCGCTCTCCGAGCGAGCTCCTCTCTCTCCATTTCTCTGCAGGAAGCCAGAAGGGGCCATTGGCGGAAAGAGACTTGAAATCAGGTATGTTTCCTCCCGCCCACAAGCCGCCTGCCCTGGGCCGGCCGTGTTTCCTCGGCCGGTGGCCACGGCCAGCGGGCTCCTGCGAAGGAAGTGCCCGCCCTGAGTGAGCGCTGGCTCCGGCCACAGGCTCCAGTCCTGTGTGCACAGCGTGTGCAGACCCTCGGCTACGGAGGGGGTCGCCTGGGAAGGTATATGAGCGTCCATTCCCTATCTGCACACCTGCAGCTAATGCAATAACTGCGTTTCAGCTGCCATTGAAAAATACATTAAAAAAGTTCAACTAAAGATGAGGCACTTTGAAGTATACATGGCCAAGCATGCCTGGGTTTCTGGGGTTTTATGAAAAGTGGTGGAAACCTGCTGTTAAAAAAAAAAAAAAAAAGGAAAAGTTTGGGGGCCACAAAGAAAAGAGAGTAAACGCTCCCTGGAATGTCATCGCTGTTAATATTTTAGTGGCCGTCCTTCCCGTCAGCCGGAGACACACGTGTAGACGCGTGTATTTCATGTTATCTCCATGCTCCTCCGGGTGACGCCCCAGGACACAGAGTGCTGTCCATGGCTGTCACAGCTCCCAGCGCCCAGGACACCCGGCCCCGATGGGAACCACACACTGAGAATGGTCAGCGTGGCAAGGTTTACGTTGCCTAGTTGGCCACAGTGAAAATTCTTCAATTTCACTTATTTCTCATATTTTAAAACACGGGTCCTAGAAATGTGGGATCACACACATGTGAACAGACACTGCTGTGGCCGGCCCTGGCCTCGGTTCTGACCAAATCCCCTGCTCCTATGGAGAGCCTGTCACAGCCCGGAGAGGAGAGGGGAGAGGAGAGAGGAGAGGGGAGAGGGGAGGGGGGAGAG